>NW_015163203.1:0-9330 GCF_001447785.1 Gekko japonicus | reverse complement strand
GTTATTTGAATCATATCAGTTATTTGCGTTTGTTGTGCAGTAATACTTTGTGTTACCACGGACATCTGCTCTTTGAAGTTATTCAGCTGTTCCAGTAGAGGGTGCACATAATCAGCTATAGCCTTTCCCATCTCACTGGTCACTTCCGTTTTCGGAGTTTCTGTTTTCATTTTCAAGAGTCTTTTTTTGTCCCTCTTCCCTGCCATCTTTTTCGTTTGTTTACTTTTGCAAACTTTTTAAAAGTCTCTGAATGTGCGCTTAACCGCTTGGCCTCACTTGGGTAAGTACTTCTAGACAGTTTCTATCGCGTTTCCTTCCACTCCCCCCCTCAATCGCTCAGATTATGGGAGGTGTCTCTCCCCCGCTCACTTTTTTTCCCGTTCCGTTGGGTGGGGAGCTGCTTTTTCTCTTTAAATGCTACGAAACTGACTCACGTTCATAATCGGTCGTTCAACCTCGCTTTAATTTTTTTTCCTGCCGCGTGATCTCCTTCGCTTTTTCTGCCACGTGATCTCTTTCGCTCGGCCCGGTCAGCATTGCTAAGCTCATTCGGTCTCTCGGCACGGAGAACCGCCAGAACAAAGAGGTGCCTCAATTCTCAGGCATTCCACCCTCGAAGAGGCAGCCTCTTAAACGTTCCATGGCCAGGGTCCCTCCGCCGGGACCCTAGGGGGGGTTTGCGAACCTGCGCACCCCCTTCTTCGGCCGGAGCGCAGCCTCACCCCTGGGAGGTCTGGGAGGTGCGATTGCTAGCGTGCCGCCATAAACCGAAAGTCTCTAAATTTGATGAACTTTTAATTAACGTATCTTTGGGTCTGCCTTTCCTGGTATACCCCACAAAGAGCATTATGTGCTGCAGATAAGAACTTATCTGTGGTCCCCAGCCTGAGAGATATCTGGCTGTCCTTAACCAGGGCCAGGGCTTTTAGTGCCCTGGCCCCAACCTGGTGGAACTCTCTGCTAACATCCATGCCCAGTGGGACTTAATGCAGTTCTGCAGGACCTGTAAGGCAGAGATGTTCCAACAGTAGGGTTGCCAGGCCCCTGGTCCAGGCAGAGGTTCTTCCACTTTTGAGGGCTCTTTTCCACCACCAGCCATGTGGCCAGTGGGGGAAAACCCCATGTGCAAATGCCCCCGAATGTGATGTGATGACGTCACCTCTAAGTGACGTCATCACATCGCCAACATCAGGGGGTGACCATTTAATTTTGGGGCAAAACGCTATGGTAAAATTGGGTTCATGTCATAGAGGTTTGTCCAAAAACTAGAGTGTCACCCCAACATCAGTGACATGACGATGTCACTTCTGGAAGACGACATTGTAGTGCATGCAAGAAGATCCCAGACCAGCTCCTGGAGCCCCTCTACCAGCAGGTGGTAAGGACCTGGCAACCCTACCCACCAGGCATTTGGTTGAGGACAGCAACAGCATCTGTCTGTCTGGCACTCTTATCCCTCACTCCCTTCTGTAAGGCGGTGGCTCAATTAGAAGTTTTGACTGCCATCTAATTAAGTTGATTACTTTAATTTTATTGTAATTTCAATGTTTTAACCTCAAACTAGTATGGATATGATTGTTTTATCTATTGTTGTACACTGTCCTGAGCCGCATGGATATGATTGTTTTATCTATTGTACACTGTCCTGAGCCCTGTTTACAGGGAAGGGTGGTATAAACATTGAGTCTAACAAACGAACAAACGAATGAATGAATGGAGGGAGGGAGGGAGGTGTCTTTTCTCTAAAATATATGATATGTGAGATTAAAGTTATCCAAGCCTAGCTTTCAATCTTAATGGAACAGAGATACATGATATGAGATTCTGGAAGAAGTATGGAAGTATGTGTAGTTTTGTGAACAGGACACATCAGCTTTGTTGAACTTTAGAAGGTTTTTTTTTTAAAAAAAAAAATTGGCTCCCTGACTCTCCGGCTTGGCCTTTTTAGTTGGTCTCTCAATCAGCTCCCTCAGCAGATCACTCACATACAGGAGCCCTGCGGGGCTAAGGCATGCTTCCATGATCCCACAAAAACTTCAGAGAATGTCGTTGAACTTGATCACAGCACCAAGACTTGTTTATGCCAGATACTAGAAACAAAATGTTATGCCTCAGTAGTCAGAATGGTTGGAAAGAAATGAAACATACCTATGTTATGATTAAACTTACCCTGTTACAGAAAGGATATAGCATTATTCAGTCTGAATCTTTGTGGTCTTCCATCATTAATTGCTTGGAAGCAAATATGTAACATTCTTATTTCATCTGTGCAATGTTCTCTCCCCCCCCCCTTTTTTTGGTTCATGATACATAAAGCTGTTTGTTTAAATAAAAGAGCTATTAAAAAACATTGTGATACCTCTGGATCAATCATATGGATGACTCCAGCCAACTGGAACTTATATTGAATGGGAAAAACACCACACCACTGCAAGGCCAATCACATCATTGAGTACAAATGAGTTCAGAATATAGGCAGTCATTCCTTGAATAGGTGGACATTTTTTTACACTTCTTTGGAAGCAGTTACTGTAAATTCACTGAAGGGAACATTTTGGTACAGTTGCAATATTTTGGTGAAGTGCCCTGCCTTCATTTCTAATATCCATAATCCCCTTGTAAACAGGCTGATGGGAGAAGCTTTGAGAGCCAGCATGGTGTAGTGGTTAAGAGCAGCAAACTCTAATCTGGAAAACTGAGCTTGATTCCCAACTGCTCAACCTGAAGCCTGCTGGTGTCCTTGGGCCAGTCACTGTTCTCTCAGAGCTCTCTCAGCCCCACCCATCTCACAAGGTGCCTGTTGTGGGGAGAGGAAGGGAAGGTGATTGTAAGTTGCTTTGAGACTCCTTAAGGTAGAGAAAAGCAGGATATAAAAACCAACTCTTCTTCCCTCTTGACAGGGAAGGTTGGAATATGCAAGGTCTATAGTGCATAGTTAAAAATGACAAGAACATCCTGCAGGGGACAGTAGAGAGGACAACTAGCTAACATGGTGAGATCAGGGACTTCCTACTATTTTCAAATAGTCTCTTTCCTGCCTCCTGATTGGCTCAATTGGGGTTTTTCCTGCTCTTGCTGAGATCAGTTCTTTATTGACTTTCTCCTAGCCAGTTAGACAGTTAGACTTCTCTTTCTCTTTCCTCTTTCTTACAAAGTTTGTTCTCTTCTTAATAAACTGACTTTATTCTTTAAACAGCTTGTGCTCCACTTTATATATCTACACTCTGCCAACAGGAATAAGGGGCGTGGGTTCAAACAGCAATTCTTCCACCGGACCCATCAATTATAAGGTAAATAAACACAACCTTTTTCTGAATTAGTTTCTTATGCAAGGACTGAAGTAAGAGGAAGTTTAGTTTATTTCCACAGTATGACTTCAACTTCAAGAAGGCTATATAAAACCAGACTGTGTTTAATGGGGGGAAAATAAACTTTTGTTCACAACTGTTCAATGGGTTCTCCCAATGGCTTTATGTGTAGATGAACCCTAAAAATACATAGGATTGTTGAGTTGTTCAGGGTATCTGCTGAAAAGGAAGTGTGTGTATGCTTGGAATTGCCAATGAGTTAGTTGTGTTCTCTGGGCTCCAGCTAGAGAAGAGAGGAGAATTTAAATAAGTGGAATGGAACATTCATTGCCTTGAAAAAGACTGTTCCAGGGGGCAAACAACAAGGAAACACATCTCCCATACTCATACCTCCATATGAAAAAAGAAAGAATGTAACTGCAGCCTGAGTACTGTATTCACAGAACTTTATGGGAAATGTTCTCACCAGGTTCTGACCCAGAACCCTGTTTGGTTTTTGTTATAATTCCTTAGAAAAGGAAGAAAGGCCAAATTTACCTGTGTGAAAAGCAAATATCACAGCATATGCAAATATTCTTTCCAGGCCTATGTGACCTTGATTGTGACCTTTAACTCTGAGACAACTCTCATGGGGAAGAAGCCAGAAAGTCTCAGTGAAGTGGAAAAGGAACTTGCAAGGTTGTGTGTGGGTTCATCCAAGGTAAAAACTCAACTCTTAAATAATTACTAATGATGTTAAAAAGGCAATGCTAGAGCTAAAGTTGGCTTTTGTTTTTCGGAAACAACGTGGTTTTGCAAATGCTCTAGACTAAGGATAATTTTTATGTTTCCTCATTTACAAGTGAATATAGTAAGTGCCGATGGAAGGCCACTTAAACAGACATGCCAGGAATAGCTCCTTGATCTTCTCAGGCCTTTAATAGTTTCTATACTGGGAATGTCAGCCTCCAGATGGGACCTGAGGATCCCCCGGAATTACAGCGCATCTCCAGACTACAGAGATCAGTTCCCCTGGAGAAAAGGGATGTTTTGAAGGGTGGACTGTATAACATTGTACCCCAATGAGGTCCCTGTCCTCCCCAGGCCCCATCCCCAAATCTCCAGTAGTCTCCCAACCTGGATCTGGCAACTCTACCCCCTATTCCCCACCAGTGGCCTGGGGGGGGGGGCACAGCAACCCTATTTGCTGAGTTGAGGAATTCCATAATTAGCTTCCTCTTACACAAATTTCAGGGTTACCCAGATGAGTGGTTGGCTCTATACCTTTTATCTGACTGGATTCCTTACATTACCAGTCAAATTGCTAGGTATTTCCTAGCCACTATAAAGACCCATGATTTGGTTGTGAATGATCATGAATAATTTTATTTCTATTTTTTTAAGTTTATGATCACTTATCCCTGTACTTTCTGATGTGTATATTTGTGCTAATTGGCTACATAGTGTTTTAGGTTGTTTAGTGTCTGTAAGAAATGCCTAATGAAGGTTCTGTGATTATGATGAATTGATAAAAAGGGGGAAATACTGAGGAAGGAGGAAGGGAGGAGTAAGTGGGAACTGAATCATGTTCTGTCTGACTATGCACATTCCACTAGGGATGGGCAGGAACCTCATCACAAACCTAAATTTGTGAGGAAAATGTTTTTCGGAGGTTCCTAGGGCTTGTGGTGGAATGCGGCGGGGGGGGTGAGAGGGATTGCTGAAATGGCTGCCTAACGGCGGGGCTGGTGTGCCCATCAGCTGTTAGTTATATCAGCAGATATAAATGCAAGCCATGTCAACGATCCATTTTGCTCCCCCCCCCCACTTGGAAGGGCCACCCTGCCACACACAGATCTTGGGGGGGAGCAGCTTCTCCTCCCCACCAGTGTTCCCTCTAAGCTGGGTGAGTGTGAGCTAGCTCACACTTTTTTAGCCTCCGGCTCACACATTTTTTGCCTTAGCTCAGGAAGGATGGCTCCAGAGCAAACTAATTTACACAGCAGATCAATTTTTCTGGAGAAAATGGCTGCTTTGGAGGGTGGACTCTATGACATTATACTCTGCTGAAATCCCTCCCCTCCCCAAACCCTTCCCTTCCCAGGCTCCATCCCCAAAATCTTCAGGTTTTTCCCAACCCAGAGCTGGCAACGCTAGATGGGAGAGATGATATAAGGCCATACAATCCACCCTCCAAAGCAGCCCATTTTCTCCAGGGCAATTGATTTCTATAGGCTGGAGATAAGAACATAAGAGAAGCCAATGTTAGATCAGGCCAATGGCCCATCCAGTTCAACACTCTGCCACAAAGTGGCCAAAAATACCAGGTGCCATCAGGAGGTCCAGCAGTGGGGCCAGCTGCAATTCCAGGAAATATCCATGGTCCACCATGCCAGTTGCTGAGGGTCATAAAAGGAGGAAATTTTAGCCACTATGCTGTACCCGTAGACCTTTCCAGGATTTCTTCTTGATCACTGTGGGAAACAGGATGATGTACATTGTTATGAACCTCCATGAGATCTTAATAGATATACTACTTTTTTTTCTCTAAAGAACGTATAGTTGCCAGCTTAGGGAATTGTTGAAAATATATTATAAAAGTATATTTCATAGCAAATCATGTTATCCCACACTTCTGTGGCAACCTGGATCTAATTCTCTATGTGCAGGAATTTGTACAATAGCTAGCTTGTATACTCAATGCATTATTTTATGTATTGTCTTTTTTTTTTAAGGTTATCATACAGCCAAGGGTACAGAAAATAAAAACAAGAAAATGTCATTGCACCAGTCTGTGCAAGCCACAAATAGAAATCTATTGATGAGATTATTCGTGTTCGAGCTTATTGTTTGGCTCCGTGTATCAAGATGCAATAACAATCATCACTAGGGGGTCAAATGCTGACATCTTTACACATACAAAGCCTTGTATTGTATTGTATTAATGTTGAATAAACAGGGGGAGAACTACAGATTTAACAATTTCCCGGATTTCTAAAAACCAAACTACATAAGTTGTTTAGTGTGTTGAAGTTCTGAAAATATTAACCTCATTTTGAGGGTTAAATTATTTCTAAATCCTTTTTGACTATACAGTTTTACTTGCAGATTTGCAACTTGGCTGCATAGTTCAAAAATCAATGGGTTGGACAGCCAGTGATAGATTTCTACTAATAGAACAGGCGTGATTTTTACCAATTACCCTGTTCCACTAAGATCTCTGACTCGCAATTAGAGATATTCCCAGAGAGCCTTTTCTCTCAGGAGAAACATGCCAGGGAACATCTGGGGCCACTGTAGGATGGGAGGTGACAGAAATCCCTTCTGATTCTTTATTGTGTGAATCAAACCCCTGATTTTTTTAAAAAAACCATGCATTTTCCACATGATTGCCCCATTTCCCCCCATAAGATGAATGCATTTCTCAGCATTATTTTTGCACCAATAAATCAACATTATATAGCATCCATACACTGGGCTGGACCCTATGGAACTCTTCCAAAAACTGTGACACATTCTTCCAGTGCATGGAGTCTTCCACTAGCACATGGCTTTTTGGACCGGATGGATGTTCTGCCATTAGTAGAAAACTAGCATAGTATCCAACCCTATATGTATAAACTGGATGTAAACACAAGGAAACAGGCATACCAACTATTGTATATGTATGTGTATGTGCATGCATGCATGCATGCATGCTAGATTTGTCAATTCTGGGTTGGGAAATTTCTGGAGATGTAGAGGTGGAGCCTGGGGAGGATAGAGTCTGGGAAGGTGAGGTAGCTCAGCAGGATATGATGTCATAGGATCTACCATACAAATAGGTTTGCCAGCTCCCCCGGTGGAGATGGGGGGGTCCCCCAACACCAGGAACCACTCCCCCCACCCATCAGTTGGCCAGCAGGGGGACTTACCAAGATAGAGAGGAAGGCCTAGGCAATGTGGAAATGTAACTTCCAGAGTGCACAGGAAATGACATCAGCACACCAGTGACATCCAGGTGACATGCTGGTTCGGGGGCAAAAACTCTATGCTAGAAGCCATTTTTACGATAGAGGTTTTTGTCCAAATACCAGAGTGTCACCAAGATGGCATGCTTTGATGACATCACTTCCTTGTGCATGCCTTAATTGATATCTCCAGTTGCCTAGGCCTTTCTCTCTCTCGGTAAGTCCCTCCAATCCCTTTGCTGGTTGCCAGGAAGGACCAGACAAAATAGCCATTTCCTCAAGGGGAACTGTTCTTTGTAGTCTGGAGAACGAACGTAACTCTGGGAGATCTCCAGGCCCCACTTGGAGGTTGACAACACTAGTGTATATGTGTGTAAAAAACTGTATAACACACATACAAACAAAACCAACGCTGAAAAATGAAGCTGAGAATGCCCTTCAAAATATTAATTAGTATAAAAATAAACAAGCAAGAGAACATTTGCTCATCCATTAATGAAATCTGTTTGATGACTATATTGTTATTGTATGGATTAATTATGCTGTAAACCATAAGCCATCTGGAGTACACGGAAAGGTGATGCATAATGATATTTATTCATTCATCTATATATTTTAAAAAATCTCACCTTCATCTTCACTCCCCATGGGGCATAATCAAACATAAAATATGCAATAACTAACGCAACCCTAGGGTTGCAATCCACAAAGCATAGCCATTAAATAAATTAAAAAATGAATAAATGTATTTAAGAATAAATACAATACAGTTTTCAGCCACTGCCTACCCTGTCCATGTCCTTCAGCCTACTCTGTTTTCCTTTTTCAATTATGCCGCCCTGTCTGTCCAGCCTTTATGGTTTTTCACTTCCATTCCTTTGAACTCTGAATTTGGGTTCTCTGTTTGGGGTTGCCATTCCCTTGGTGATGGCTGGAGACTTCCTGCTATTACAACTGATCTCCAGGTGACAGAGATCAGTTCATCTGCAGAAAATGGCTGCTTTGAAAGTTGGATGCTATGGCATTATACCCTAAACCCTGCCCTCCTCAGGCTCCACCCCCAAAATATTGAGATATTTCCAAACCTGACAACTCTATCTCTGCGAGGCTTCCATGCTGCT
Source organism: Gekko japonicus (assembly GCF_001447785.1). NCBI lineage: Eukaryota > Metazoa > Chordata > Lepidosauria > Squamata > Gekkonidae > Gekko > Gekko japonicus. Next base: position 972 of record NW_015163203.1, on the reverse strand, counting down.
TTCTCACTGATCCCTTCTTTCTTCAACTTTCTGCCTACTTGAATCTTCTGTTTCTCAGGCAACTTGAGGTTCACCTCTTTTTTTTAAAAGCTTGTTCTTCTAGGCCAGTGTCAGGGGTTGGCAAAGCCTTTAACTCCCTTACTGTTCAAAAGCTCTTGACTCTTTTTGTTCTGATTCCTGGTAAAAGGAACTTCTCACCCCCATTTTAGTTCTGAAGCAGCAGAGTTCATCAAGAAACTGTTAATTGTTGAGCAATTAGAATATTCGTAAAAATTAATGCAATTATAATTCTTGTGAAGAAATTCATTTTTTATTGGGAGGTTTGAAATGAGCAAAGCCTTCCCTGTGCATTTTAATGGTTTCCCCCCCCTCTGGACAGAGAACAGGACAAGAGGGGTCAGTTCAATTGCTTCCCAGATGTACCTCAGTTCACCTTCATGTAAATGCTAAATAGATCTAGCAGGAGAGATAATGAGTGGGCCAGGCTATCTCTCTTCAAGCAGGAAACAGAGATCTGGAGGTGTTAAATGACAGAGGAGTTTCAAGAAGGAGATTCCTAGAGATCTCCAGGAAATGCCTCTTTGACTTGGTGGGGAAAAGGGAGGCTGAGAAAAGGGAGGAGATAAAAACTCCTTCCAAGAGGAAGGAGCTCTTTTTTCCTGGGGTGCTGCATCCATGAGAGGACATAGACCTGTCTCCACTGTGAAGGCAGCCATTTGACCATGTGCTCACTTTTACCCCGCCCTCCCCGCCAGGCAGGCTCAGGGCGGCTTTCAAAAACTGACGAGCAGTATACATTCACAATAAAAATACAAGACATCAGTTAAAACACAACCAGTCAATATAAAACATTCATTAGATGGCGATAAAACTAAAGTGCAATTTAGGGACACATTCAGTGGTACCACCGCGTTAGGTCGTATTGGACTGGAGTTCACACAGACTGCTGGTAAGACGTCGCTCCTATTGGAA
>NW_015163202.1:110861-127871 GCF_001447785.1 Gekko japonicus | reverse complement strand
GACTCAGCCAGTGTATATTTTAATTCAATGACTACAGATTACACAGTAATTTTAGAGACATTTTATTTAGGTAGTAATTAGGGGTGTGCGCTCAGTATAAACTGGACCAAAAATACCTGATAAATACCTTATCGGTATCTGAAAATGGCAGCCCTGAAAAATCCCAAATATTTTTAGGCTTTTGGGGGGCATCCAGATAGCTGGTGTTTAAAGGGTAGGCAGGCCTTTGAAACACCTTCTCCATGGCATGGCTTGCAAAACACATTTAAAGGGACCATCCCTTTAAATGTATTTTGCAAGCTACACCACAGGTGAACTCCAAAGTTGTGAGTTCACCCTTCTGGGTTCACTTGTGGCACAGCTTGCTAAACATATTTAAAGGGACCATCCCTTTAAATACTGAGCCAAAAAATTCAGCAATCTCAATTATTTCCCGAATTCCAATACTATATTGATATTGGAATTTGGGAATATCATGAAAAAACAATATGTTTTCAGGTTAAATACTACCAAAAACTACCTATATTAACAGATATGTGTAAGCCTACTTTGCTCTAATCTCCTATCAAATTCAAAATGTCATAGAGCAACAAAGTCAAAAATAACTATGTCAAGGACAAAAAGCACCTGATTATCATCATTTCTCACACCACTCTCAACTAAACTATACAGAATACACTAGATCTTAACATCTGGTCTCCAACATTATTTGCAGAAGGGATAACATTTTTTTTTTCTTTGCAAGTGCTGGGATTGCCCTCCCCCAACATTTTACAAAGTAACAGCTGCTACTTAGAATACAAGCATGTGGAACTCTGTAACACTGCTCATGCTCACTTCTGTTCAGTTCTACATGACATAGTTTTTACATTAAGCACAATTCTGAAAGACAAATGTCTTCACATACTTCAAAGAGCTGTCACGTCATCATTTAAAAAGCAACTTCCTCTTTGTGTTTAGGCAATGTGTGCAAAATATACTACAGTGCCATTTTTTATTCACTGAGGACTGAAACAATCACTCTCGCTCAAGGGAAAGCACAATGAAACAAACTCCTCTTTGCATGAACTTGTACTGCCAGGATTGCTATATGATTCCTTTAAAGTGAGCCTTCTGGTTCCTTTTAAAGTTGCAGTTCCAGGAAACAGATTATTTCATGGACAAAAAAAGAGAACTCAGTAGCCAAAAGGCATTGACTATATTTTCATGATTTTTATCATTTTGTAAATCATTTGGGAAACAAATTATTTATTTATTTATTAGACTTACATCCTGCCCTCCCCGCAAGTGTGGGTAAGTAACAACAGAGCTTATAGGGTTATCAGAATAAATAAAGAAGTTATCACAATAAATTACTTATAAAGAAGAAGAAGAAGAAATTGGATTTATACCCCATCCTTCACTTGGAGTCTCAGCGTGGCTTACAAACTCCTTTCCCTTCCCCTCCCCACAACAGACACCCTGTGAGGTGGGTGGGGCTGAGAGACACAAACTGCTCTTTTTCAAGGACAGCTGTGCCAGAGCTTGTGACTGACCCAAGGTCACATCAGCAGGTGCAAGTGGAGGAGTGGAGGAATCAAACCCGGTTCTCCCAGATTAGAGTTCGCACACTTAACCACTACACCAAGCACTACATCATTTAAAAGATGGTAAAGTGTACATTAATGTATTCAGTTCTGAAATAACTAGTGACTGTATAGGAATGATCTTCTAAACAAACCAATGGAGTCTTTTGGATAGTCAGCAATGCTAACATTTTATTCCTTTCCAGGACTTTATTTAACTGATACATTAAGGCTGATTTCCCACAAGTGCTGCTCCACGCTCACTCCTCCCTTTTGCCCCAATGTCATGTGTCAGTTTCACAGAAGCTGCTGCGTGGCCGCATTTCGCCCCGCAGCTTCGCACAATTTTCCCCACGTCTACTTAGTCCTGTTTTTTGAGGATTGAGTAGACATGGGGGAAAGTTCTGGGGTGAAATGCAGCCACACAGCAGCTTGTGTGAAATTGACACTTGCCATCAAGGCAAAAGGGAGGAGTGAGTGCGGAGCAGTGCTTGTGGGAAATCAGTCTAAAAGGCCTTCTCTGCTTCATTTTCAACGCTGTCCATTAAATGGCCTGAATTGCTGTGAGGTATTTCCCAACTTCCTGTTCAGTCTATCTGAGTATCAATTGATTTTATTCGAATTTTAATCAGGTTGTTATTGTCAGACAGCATCAGATTGTCTCAGTTGCATGTCCAGAAGTGACACTGCCAAATCTCAGAATACAAATATCAATTTGATCATTAAAGGCTTGTGGCATTGGTGACCAAGGTGCCGATCCTCAGACATTGCTCACCAAATCCTCAGTGTAGAACATTTTTTAAATGGCATAAACCAGGGGTCATTTCATAGAAAAAGAAATCAGTCTAAAAGGCCTTCTCTGCTTCATTTTCAACGCTGTCCATTAAATGGCCTGAATTGCTGTGAGGTATTTCCCAACTTCCTGTTCAGTCTGAGTATCAATTGATTTTATTCGAATTTTAATCAGGTTGTTATTGACAGGCAGCATCAGATTGTCTCAGTTGCATGTCCAGAAGTGACACTGCCAAATCTCAGAATACAAATATCAATTTGATCATTAAAGGCTTGTGGCATTGGTGACCAAGGTTCCGATCCTCAGACATTGCTCAACAAATCCTCAGTGTAGAACATTTTTTAAAATGGCATAAACTATTTTTTGAGAAGGATTTACTCACCAGAAGCAAACAAAGGAAATAAATGGTGGGTAAAAATAGTAGAAAAATAATAAAGATTTAAAACCATTTGTTGTAGGAACTGAGAGAAGCTTCCCACCACATGGAGATTTAACTTCTTCTACTACTTGGGTTTTTTGTCCCCACAACTTCAAATTATTCCAGAAGTTGCTTTCTAAATGCCCTATTGGTTGTTTGTTTTGCCCCACAGGAGCTGGAGCTACATGCAGGCTACAAATAAACTTCAGAGAAGAATACTTTATGCACGTAGGATGAATTTCATTTTTTTCAGTGAAAGCTGCTTTAGAACGTGTAATAAAAAGTGAACTCTGCATGAGTGTTCCATTACTATGCTCGTAACTGGCATTCAACTTTGGCAAGTTGTGGGCCCAAGAGGAATTATACAGCATGGAATAATTTGGAAAATCCACCCCACCTCCACAATTTCTAGGGTTCTATACATTCTCAGTGTCTTGAGTAAACTGAGCCCCTCTCTTTTTATGTAGTGGGCTCTCAAGTGCAGTTAACATTCTACATCTTCCAGGCCATATTCAGATCAGGCTATTTTATTTTTTAAGATCTTATTTTTCTGTATACCTAGGGAACCCCCCAGATATACAGAGAGCCCAACCTTGTCCATGGCCATATCATAATGTAGGCCAACCACAACTAGTAGTAGTAGTAGTAGAAGAAGAAGAAGATATTGGATTTATACCCCGCCCTTCACTACCCAAAGGTGTCTCAGAGCAGCTTACAAACTCCTTTCCCTTCCCCTTCCCACAACAGACACCCTGTGAGGTAGGTGGGGCTGAGAGAACTCTTGACAGAAACTGCTCTTTTTCAAGAACAGCTGTGCCAGAGTTATGGCTTGCCCAAGGTAAATCCAGCCAGGTGCAAGTGGAGGAGTGGGGAATCAAACCCAGTTCTCCCAGATTAGAGTCCGTGCACTTAACCACTACACCGAACTGGCTCTCTAGAAGTAGTGATAAAGGAATTCAGCCATCTCCAGATTAGATGGGTTTGTGTGTGGTGGTGGTAAGTAAATCAGAGAACAGCCTTTAGCCCAGTCTGAAGCAGTTCTCTGTTGAAATGTGAGACTCTAGTCAATGGAGAATAGGGTTCCCAAGTACCTACCTAAGGTCTCGCGGGGGACACATGCTTCCCCACCAGAAGATTCTTGCTTGGAACACAGGGGCTGCACTATTCCCTCGCCCAGATGTAACATAGGCACGTAGCTGGGTGACGCTCTGGTATTGGGACTGGAAACTCCATGGTACCATCAAGTTTCCAGCCCCATTGCTAGAGCGTTGCCCGGCTACGTGCCTACGTCACATCTGGGCGATGGAATAGTGCAGCACCTGTGTTTTTCAAGCGGGAATGGTCCCGCAAAGAACAATACATCCCCTGCCAAATTAAGGTAAGTAGTTGAGAGCCGTGATGGGGAATCATATTGCAGTCATGAATTGATTTTAAACATTCTACTCATTAAAAGGTGTTTTTTTTCAAGTCAAATCTGAGGCACACCTGGATGCCTATAAGGTTAGGGGGGGAAATCCCTTTGAGTTGTAGCAGCTGGTAGTTCAATTTTTGTCATTAAAAAACAAAACAAAATGAGATTTGTTGTGATTACCAAATATGAGAATTGGATATACCACTTTGAGCCCTGGGTTCACTTTTTTCCTGACCATACAAATGTAACTCAGGAGAATTATTTCTGTTAAAAGAGATGTCTTTCTGATAAATATCTTAGAAAAGTGGCATATAAAAGGTGTAAAATGGTGTAAAAAGAAAGCAGTGACTTAGAAATGCTAGGAACAAAAATGGGTAAAATGAAAAGGCACACAACAATGGTAAACAAAATGCAAAACTGTATATATGTACATTCCTATAGTAAGGGAATGTACTCTTCACACTAATCAGACTGAATCTGATTTGAAGTGCTTTATTCCCTGGGGAGGTTTAACATTGCCTTGGAACCTGAAAACTTAATCTCTGGTACTGAGTTAATTAATTCTTAAGAAGGAACTATGAAGAGTTTTTTTTTTCTAGGAAAAAAGCCCACAGGAAAAAGCCCATGGACATAAAAGCCCACATGGAAAAAAAGCCCACACGGAAAAATACCATGTATTTTTTAAAACTTTTTTTGCCTTTTTTTGGCCATGCTTTCAATAAGGAAATAGCTGGTGAATTTGCTACAGATCACATTGTTCTGGGAGATTTCCCCCCCAAACTCAGCGTTAGCCAATATTGTCATTATTTAAAAAATGGATCATTATTTCACTCTTTGTTTATGGGAGGTGAGTCTTTATTTTTAAAGTGACTACCTATTTAGAAAAAAAAGAAGTTTCTGCTGATGGCGGTCATCCTATTTAGGTCAGGGTGGCAGTACCCAAAATGGTGGTGATAAGCTGGATACTCCCAAGCCCCAGGGTCACAAATCTAAAGGAGGAAAGGCAACTCTTCAAAGCCTATGGGAAGCTATGCGACACAAACACACTCCGACTGGTAAAATATTTGCATTTACAGTGAGTTTTGTGGTGTTTTCACATTTTTGTGTGGGTGGTGTGTGTTAACAATTACCTTTCCAAGGAATTTAATTTCATTTTTCTCTACTAACTCTCTGCAAAGAGCCTCAAACCAGAGCTGAGTACAGCAACGCCCCAGTTTGGGCCACCAATCTGAAAGGCCCACCTCCTCTGCCTGTGAATCTGTCTGCAAAGCCATGGCACAGTAGGGGTGCCAAGTCTGGGTTGGAAAATACCTGGAGACTTTGGGGTGCAGCCAGGAGAGGGCAGGGTTTGGGAAGGGGAGGGGCCTCCGCATAGTACAATGCCATAGAGTCCACCCTTCAAAGCAGCCATTTTCTCCAGGAAAGCTGATCTCTGTCAGCTGGGGATCAATGGTAAAAGCGGGAGATCCCCAGGCCCCACCTGGAGGCTTGCAAAGCCATGGCACAGCAGCCCAGCAACAGACCTGTATTACAGGATCATCAAACCCACCCATCCCATGTGGTAAATCCAAAAGAACACATACACACCCCAAAATGACTGTAAATGGAAACAGAAGGAAGCTCATTTCACACCACCTGTAAGAAACAGAAAATTGACATTACTGGTTCTGAGGCTGCTTTTAAAGCTTTTTGTGAGAACATGACAAGGCTAATGGGTCAGACGGGCCACTCCCACACTGTCATTTTTGTCACTTGTTTGTCCCTATTGCTTCAGGATTCCCCTTCCCATGTGCTTTGCTGTCTCTAGTAGTCCCAGAGGGAGCAAAACACATGTGGAAAGGGGGGGGGGGGCAAAGCAATAGGGACAATTTTAATTTTATTTAAAAATATTTCTATATACAGTTTAATTTACATTTCTGTCTTTATTGTTTTTTCTTCTTAATAAAGTTTGTTGATAACAAAATGGTCACTTTTATTTCCTGTATTTTCCCTTCCAAGCCTTTACACTCAAGAGCATTAAAGCCCTCTTCATAAGGCCACTTTTATATAGTAATGAAGTAATTTACTAATAACATAGAAAAATTATTATTTAACTAGGCATAAGGCTCGTTATGAAAATAACTACAACAAGCTCTAGAAAGAGGCTCTGGGAGAGTGCCCCAACCTTGGGCACTTAGCGTCAATTTGCTGTGGTGACCTTAGCAGGGTATAATGACACAGAGTCCACTGTTTTCTCCAGGGGAACTGAACTCTGCCTCTGAAGAGCATTTGTAATTCTGCATGATCTCCATCCCTCTCCTGGAGATTGGCAACAATGGTTCCCCATGAGAGAATGGCTGGTTTGGAGGGTGGAGTCTATGGCATTGTACCTGTCTCATGTCCCACCCCTCCTCAAACCTCACGCTCTCCAGGCTTCACTCCTCAAATCTCTAGGAATTTCCCAACCTGGAGCTGGCAACCCTAGTCAGGCTTGGCCCCTATGAGTTTCTTACAACGGCCTGGAAAGGGTTTCCTTCAGACAATGGGAGAGGTGGAAATGGCCAACGTGTAGGACAATTATATATATAGGATTATACTTGATAAAATCACTACACAAATTGTTGCTATGGCTCTTTACATGGTATTTTTCCATGTGGGCATTTTTCCATGTGGGCTTTTTTCCTGTGAGCATTTATGTCTGTGGGTTTTTTTTTCCTTTGGGCTTTTTTCTGGTCATCACTTTGCTGTACCTCCAACCTCCGCATGAGAAACCATGGGCCACCCAGGTCAGCCTGAGCTGGCAGGAGCATGGGCAGACGTTTCCACCCTGCTGCCTGCTTCCTTGCCCAGCCCCCTCCCCTTCCTCCAGATCTCCTCCTCCTGGCCAACCACCAATCTGGCCAAACACGAGGTGCACAGGCCTCACAGTCATCACCAGTAGCCCGGGGACCAGGGAGGGGAGGGGGCAGGGCAAAATTAGGAGGGGGCATCACCCAAATAGCCCCTCGCTAGCTACAGCCATGGGTTAGGTGAACTCATTAAATTATCTTACACTGAGTCAGACCATTGGTCTATTAAGGTCAATATTGTCTGCTTGACTAGCAACACCTCTCCAGGATCTCAGGCCTTTCACATCATCTGTGGATTTTACAAAGACTGAATCTGAAAGCTCTAGCATGTAAAGCAGATGCTGTACCACTGAGTCAGTGGAATGGACTTCTCTGTGGTGATTCTCCATTCCAATTTATTTGAAAAAGTGTGCCTTGCACACAAGAGCTCATACCTTGAATAAAACTCTGTTGGTCTTAAAGGTGCCACTGGACTCTAAATTTGTTCTACGACTTCATACCAAAACAGCTGACCACCTGGATCTATCTATGAAAACAGCCTTCTCATCATCACTACACAGATTTTTTTTTTCCTGGCACCAAGTAAAGTTTTGTTGTTGTTGTTGTTAATTCACTAGAGGATTTCTGTCTATGAAAACAGCCTTCCCATCATCACTACACAGATTTTTTTTTCCTGGCACCAAGTAAAGTTTGGTTGTTGTTGTTGTTAATTCACTAGAGGATGTGGTAGTTATTTTAAGTTCTAGTGATGTATGAAGTGATTTAACACATTCACATTTCATTTAAATATTAGTTTTTAAATCATCATTAGTTGCCTTAGGACAGAAAGGTAGCACACAAATGTTTTAAATTCTGTGTGAAAAGATTGCATTGTTCTGGTTGGCAGCCCTGTCGAGGGAATGGCTACTGCGGGTTGTTAAATGTTAACAGCTGGGGAACTGGCTAACCAGCACCATGTTGATGTTTTTTTTTGGGGGGGGGGGGGAAACAGGCTATTATTGATTGACAAGCCAGTTAAGACCCATTTTCTAAGATACAGCTGACATTTACTCTGCATTTTTTACCACATTTTAGCAGCTGAAAACCTTGAAAGGTGATCAGAAGGAAGGGAAACTGTTTATGCATGTTTGCTGAAGTGTGTTTCATAAAACATTTCTCTGAAATGTGTGTATAAAAGGAACTGTAGACATCTCTGCAAGACATTGTTATTTGAAAGCTTCACTTAAAGGCATTCAAGAGCATTTAAATTACTGTTTTCCAATGTTTGCCTTGTTTATATAAATGTTGGTTGATTAAGAAAATCAGTTGGTATTCTCTCCTTGAAGCAGATTGGAATTAAACATTTAAATTCAACAGATGATTGTTTAATTCTTTTGGAAAGGTATTGAAAAGGCAGAATATGCTTCTGTGCTTTGGAGAAGATAGTTAGCTAAATCTTGGTGGAAAAGGAGAGTAATTTTAGCTTACGTGTGACACTGTTAAACACATTTGATTATATCAATTTGATCCATATTTTGCCTTTCTCTAATACCTGAGAAGACTGTATACTAAATTGCCCATTACTACTTTAAAAGACTGTGGTGGAAATGTTGGATATGTAGCGTTAGTCATTTTATTTGAATCCAATATAACACCTGGTCTTAAAAGTATGAATTCAATTATGATCGCATTTGATATTCAGTGTTCAGTATTATCATCAAATCATATAATAAGGTACCAATAGCAAAAAATATTTGGAAAAGCAATCTTTGCTGGTAAAGGCAAAGCAGAAATTTTGCAGGACATGCAAGAACAATTTAGTACAAACTTCTGTATTCAGAGTAAAGAGTAAAAGGTGAAGAAAGTCTTCTGACATCTGTACCACAAACACATAAGGTAAGTTCATAACTTGCTTTTTAAAATTGTCCTTCCCAAACACTGGAATCTAAGAGCAGAAAATCGCTCCTTTCTTTGCTCTTTAGCAGCCAATAAGTCAAATAAGAAAGATAATTTTCTAGACTATATTAATCTTTGAGATACTCAAGCCAAGAAGCAAAACAAGAGAATAGAAATAGTTCTTTAGTGTATTGTGCTGCAATACCATGGCTGGACATAGAGGTTTAGCAGAACAAGAACACCATAAATAGCTGTTTCATTTGGGAAACTTTTCACCATCAGCTGGTGAAATTTTCACACACAGAACTGGAACCTGTAAATGATTTTTTTTAAATTAATTATTATTTCAGTACAAACATGCACTCAGTTCATATATACTCAAACCTTATTTCCCTTGATGGCAAATTAAGGTTTGGATAGAAGCTTCAGGCCTAGAACTTTCTTCTAAGTAGTACAACCAGTATGGTGTAGTGGTTAAGTGCGTGGACTCTAATATGGGGAAACTGGGTTTGATTCTCCACTCCTCCACTTGCACCTGCTGGATGACCTTGGGCAAGCCATAGTTCTGGCACAGCTGTTCTTGAAAAAGAGTGGTTTCTGTCAGAGCTCTCTCAGCCCCACCTACCTCACAGGGTGTCTGTTGTGGGGAGGGGAAGGGAAAGGAGTTTGTAAGCCGCTCTGACACTCCTTTGGGTAGTGAAGGGCGGGGTATAAATCCAATATCCTCCTCCTCCTCCTCTTCTTCTTCTTCAGCAACAACAACAAAGACACAATTTGAATGTGATGCTGGTAGCAGGAAAAAACATACTCAGGTGACATTGCACCCCCACCCCTCAGTCTATGGTCTATTGCACATACAATATTAGAATGCCATTGCAATGCCTACACAGGCTACAGAACCCTGGAACCCTAACATAACACTCACAGCATAGAGGACACAGTTCAGATTATACAGTTGGTGCATGGGGGTGGGTGGGCACGGCTCAGTGGCAGAGTATCAGTTTGGCATGCATAAGGTCCCAGGTTCAATCTCTGACATCTCCAGCTAAACAAATTGAGCAGTAGATGATGTGAAAGACTGTCCTTGATGGCTCACTGGTCTGATTCAGTATAAAGCAGCTTTGTCTGCTTGCAGGTGTTCATGAATCACATCAGTTTTTCTTGTCCACCAGCATAATGTTTAAAACTAAAGTGGTGTAGTGCTCACTAAGTGATCAATCATTCATTTTGATAAAAATCAGCTCTGAAGAATCAGCAATAATAATAAGAGAAGAAATAGAAATAAAATAAAGGAATAGAAGGGTAAGGGGAACATGCAGTGCAATAGCGACCTAACATTGAGCACAAATTATGGGGTGGCAAAGAGAAGAAGAGGAGGAGGAGGAGGAGGAGGAGATTGGATTTATACCCCGCCCTTCACTGCCCAAAGGTGTCTCAGAGCGGCTTACAAACTCCTTTCCCTTTCCCTCCCCACAACAGACACCCTGTGAGGTAGGTGGGGCTGAGAGAGCTCTGACAGAAACTGCTCTTTTTCAAGAACAGCTGTGCCAGAACTATGGCTTGCCCAACGTCATCCAGCAGGTTCTCCAAAATAAGAGTCTGTGCACTTAACCACTACACCAAACTGGGTCTGAAGATACTTTCCTCCAACAGAGAGGCTATTTCTGAGCTTCAGTGAGGCATTTGCATATCCCACATGCTCGAATGCAAAATGTTGCAACTTTATTAGTTGTCTCATGGGAAAGTCTTCAAGGAGGAGGGAGACATGTAGTTGTTCAGATCTTCCTTGTAAAGTTGACAGAATTGGAGCTATATCGAGATTGGATATCGTTGTAAACTGGGCAGTACAGCAGAACATGTTAAATAGACTCTAATTTCCTTGCATGGCATGGGCAGAGCCATTGAGAGAGTGGGATGCAATGGTATCTGCCTTCCAGGAGGGCTGAGAGTAGAATGTTAGAGCCAGGGGTCATTTCATAGGAAAAGAGGTGCAGAAGCTCATTAGCATAACTCATTAGCATAACTTATTTGCATATGCCACACCCCCTGGCATCACCAGAAGTTTGTCAGAAGGCAACACCTACCACTCAGGCTCCACTGGACTGTTTTAAATTGCTAGCTATTGGGGGGGGGGATGTGCAGATCTGTCCTCACAGAGGAGGGAGAGCTTGTACCTGAATAAAACTTGGTCTTAAAGGTGCCACTGGACTGTTTTGGATTGCTAGCTATGGGGGGGATGCGCAGATCTGCCCTCACAGAGGAGGGAGAGCTTGTACCTGAAGGTGGGCCGCGGGGGTGGGGGCTCTGCAACTTACCTGGCTGCTTCTTGCTCCTCATGGCCGAACTGAGGGCTGCTGGGAGCAGGAGGCGGGGCTTGTTGCATGTGCCCGCCCCCTGGGCTCCTTACTGCCGGAGCTCCGCTCCTGTGCGCTCCCACAGGAAATGACCCCTGGTTAGAGCATGCAAGAGTAAAAATTATCTGATATTTGGAGATCATGAGGGATCTGAGGTTATCTGCTGGTTCTCCATTTAGTATATTGGAGAATAATTGGATATTTCTTTGTCTGTGCTCTGTCCGATTGTAGAGCTTGATCCCAGAGACACTGTTTAGCAGTTTCTTTTGCTTTTTGGTGCCCAAGATGCAATAAGACTTGTGTGGGGGGGTGAAAGGCCAATCTCCTGGAGTTTTCCCTCTATTGCTGTTTGCCAGGCTGTCCAGTGGCTATTGTCAAGGATCAAGGGAGCTAAGTGACCTTAGGTCAAACATCCTCTTTCAGGCTAAACTACCTAATAAGGTTGATAAAAAAATTGGGCAGCATTTATGCTCCTGATAGAAAAGGCAGAATAAAAATGTACAGGTAGATAAATGTATAGGTAGAAATTGAACTTGAGATTCCAGATGGCAAGTAAAACAATACTCTCAAAAATGTTAACAGTGAACTCTTTTTTCCCCAATTGCCCAGTCTTTACATTATTTAGCCACTGGTCAATCCCATCTTCAGGTCAATTTTCAACATGGCCAAATCTATGGATACTTAAATTTGAAGACTGGAACCATGTAGAGACAAGACAGATCTTTTTACAAACCTGAAAGAAAGTCCCAGGTTTGTAGAAAAAATTGGAATCTAAAAAAAAAGGGGGGAGGATCAACCTCCAAATAAGAAAAGCAGTATTTGTATGAAGGTTGCCAGGAGGAGAGAAATGAGAAATAGTGTGGGGAGGGGGACAGATTGCCATCCACAATTGTTACAGATTTCTCACCAGAATTCTCACTGGGCATATGTCAGCTGGCACCACAGGGAGAGGCTGACAGGTGGAAGGGAGGAAGAAAAGTGAAGACATGGAAGCAGATTAAAATAGGTTTTCTGGGTGTGTGTGGGGAAAAAAAAGAAGTAAGAAGGAGAATAGGAGAGGCTATGGGGGCTGCCAAGGAAGGGAAAGCGGAAATAGTAGGAGAGGTGAAAATCAGATACCTCTGTAAGTCCTTGTTGGTTCTCCATGGAGCCATAGTCAGTGGTGGGGCATTAGGAGCTGAGCTTCTTTTTGTATTAAGGGGGAGCCCCAGGCAGCCAGCCCCTAGAGAGGCCCAGTGCCAGCGAGACACAGTTGGAAATCCACCTGGATGACAACCACCCTCCAGGCAGCCCCAGGCAGCCAGCCCCTAGAGAGGCCCAGTGCCAGCGAGACACAGTTGGAAATCCAACTGGATGACAACCACCCTCCAGGCAGCCTTCTCCTGCCTTCTCAAGTCCTAAATGCAGTTGGCCATGAAAGCAAAAGCACTTTGGAAGGCCTCCCAGCCAGCCCTGGGGTTGGATCTTCATGTGCTCTCAGCCCCTGATCCACTTCAGGTCTCCTCTCCCAAGCCCAGGGGCTGCGCACTGAGGCTTTGCTTTAAGCAAGCACTTTTCATGTCCCCCCCCCTGCAACTTGGCCCAGGGCTGAGATGATGTGTGATGACACACAGGGGAGTCGGGGGTGCTACATTGGGAGAAATGGCCAAGAAAGGAGGGAGAAGGTTGAAGCTGCCCTATCCATCCCAGCCACCTCACCTCGCCAATTTGCTGCCTCCTCCCCATTGCTTTACCAGGGATAGAGCCCTGCGTCAGGCAGCAGCAGAAGGGTAAGTGGCTTTTGGACTGCTTCGGATCACAGTGAAGTTTGTAATTGGAGGCTTATATATCCAGTGTTCTTCCAGCCCTTGCATCTGAGTCAGTTTTTCAAGGCTGACTCTGCTTTAGTTCCCAGACTGCCTGCTGACCCCTGGCCCTGTCATAAAATCATAGAATGTTAGAGTTGCAGGTCATCTAGTCCAACCCACTGCACTCTGCTCTACATGATGGCATGACACCCCTCCCGGAAAATTTCCTGGCTACAGGGCTAGTCCCCCACTTGTTTTTCATTGTATCTGTGCCTCTTTAAAAACAAAAACAAAATAAAGTCCCCCTTTATATCAGTTTGCTATTAATTTACAAGTAAATCTATTGTATTATGTTAAGCTCTGTGTTATGTTAAGCTTTGAACATCAGTGGGTGGTAAGAATAAACAAACATGATTAATATTGATGATAATGCATATTAGTGTATTATCATTGATACAGGGATTTCATTTTTGTATCAGTGTCAGGACTAATGATAATGATAATTGTTGAATAGCCATGCACTATGTAATACAGTCTTGTATATGGAAACTGAGATGACATCTACCTGTCTAAGGCCTGTTTTGTTTTATAAATAATCATTTATCCTATTTGGTGATCTCATTAAAATTAAAATTAATATTCTTGAGGGGTGTCCAAGATGTTCCACACTCCATTTATTTGTTTTACCATGATTAATGATCAGCTGGATCTTGGATTTCTCTATTTCAATAATTGTGATAAATTGCAGACCATCATACTAATTTAATATGCTTATAATGTCAGATCCCAAATGAAAAAAAAGTGAATTATATCATAATTAAGAAGTACAGTTTAACAATGAACTGTAAGCAACAGAGCCTCATGTTCATTTGGGGGAAAATAAAAGTTGTGTAGAATCAAATTTCTGCATGGAGATCAGACACAGCAGGAAGGGAGGTAAAGGTGCAAAAATATTGTGCATCCTGAAACCAGATGCCAAGGAGCCAAAAGAGAGACAACATGGTATAGTAATTTGAATATTTTATTTGGACTGGGTAGCTCCAATAAAGGCATGAAGGCAGCTGAATGACACTTGGCCACTCTTATGACCTAACCTATGGCTTTTGGAATGTATAGGAAAAGGTGAGAGGAAAAGACTCCTGGCTATGAAGAAGAGTAAGGAAGAATGTTGTCAAATGTGCAGGCACAAAAGCAGCCCATACTTGCCATGATGACCCAGGATATAATAATCAAGTATGTATGATCAGCAGTTACTTGGCCACCATGTTGAATGCTTCAGTTCTAAGACAAAATGTGTAAATCCTTGTGTTAATTTATTATTAGTTATCATAAATGCAACCAGCCAACCACTTTCACATCAATTTGTCCAGGTGGTCAGCCATGTTGGTCTGTAGTAGTAAAACAAATTTAGAGTCCAGTGGCACCTTTAAGACCAACAAAGGTGTCACTGGACTCTAAATTTGTTCTACCTTAATTTATATTTAAACATATTTATATTGCATTTCCCAAAGAGCTCAAGCATAGTGTGTACTTTAATGATGATGCCTATTAGAAACAAATGACTTTATTAACTCCTATAAATTGGTAGGTTACAGTCCCTAGAGGTATTTGCAAAGTCTTCTGCCAGATTGCCTCTCCTATGTTTCTGCTGTAAGCAAGGTTACACTCTTCTAAACCTCACCCTCCCACCCCAAGTTTATCTCTAAGAAGGGACTGATTCTAGAGCCGGCACTCAGGTATAACTACCTGCATAATTAACACCTTTACTTCTCTCACACTAAAGGAAGTTGATATCAGGATTTTCTTTTGTGTCTAAAAGCTTTTCCATTGACAAGGGAGTCCGGCAGGGGTGCTTGTTAGCTCAGTTCTTATTTAATTTATACTTAAATTATTTATCCAGCTCCCTTGACAAAAACTGTCACCCGCCCTGTCTAGCTGGCCTAGAGATCCCACTCTTATTATATACTTATGAAGCAGTTCTGCTGTCCCACTCTCATGTTGGAATTCAACTATTGAGAAATTTGCTATTTACTGTCATTCTGAAGATCTAGAAATTAATTATGGTAAATGCAAAGTACTCCTCTTTCAGAAGAAAAGGAATCCTCCCTTTGATAATATTTAGAACCCAACAAGTGAAGGAATGTACATATCTGGGAATAGTTTTCACATATAATTTGAGTTGGTTTTTCTCATCAAAAACTCATGCTGAAGAAAGCAGAACTTTGTACTGAAGGCTTCTTAAACTTTTTTAGGTACCACAGAGGACAATATATACCTGTAGCAATTCAAGTACTCAGTATGAAAATTGTCCCTATTCTGCTTTTCGGGGCAGCCATCTGGAGCCAATCAGTCAAAGAATCCTTAGACATCCCCCTACTTCACTTCCTTCATAAGTTGACCAGCACACCAAAATATGTAGCTGGAGTGTCCCTACAATCCTGGCAACTGGTCTTCAATTTTTACCTTATAGTGCTCTATAGTAACTCTGTCTTATTGGACTAAATCCTGACATTATTCAGGGCCTAGAATCTATATCAAGAAGAATATCCAGGAAAGGGATTACTTGATCACATGGTCTTGGGCCTGCAGAGTTCGCTTTTCTGAATTTTTGGTATTCCTCCACCAAAATTGCTGCCTTCCTATGCTTTTTATCTAAATAGTTTTTAACACCTAGATCAGGGGTTTCAAACATGTGGTCCACAGGCTGGATCAGGCCCTCTGAGGGACCCAATCCAGCCCCCAAGGCCCTGGCTGTTTCCTACTTCCTTTTCCAGTTCTCTTGCTGCTGCCACATCACAGCTTGCTTTACCAGTCTCAATCACACAGGAGAGATAGCTAGGCAAGCCTCTCCTGTGTGATTGCGAGTCTGGTAAAGAACTGGCTGAGGATTCTTGCCCTCCTTCTCCCAGGGAGAGGGAGGAAACAGTCAGAACTCACTTCCTGGGCAGGCTGCAGGAAACAAAAGGGAAGCCTTTGTTTCCTTTCACTGGCTGAGGCTCCTCCCTAAAGGGAGGGAGGGAATGAGGGAGAGCTTGCTTTGCTTGGCTGCCTCAATTGAACGGGAGAAATACCAAGCACTTTTAAGACCAACAAAGTTTTGTTCATGGTATGTGTGTCTTGCTACAGTGTGTGTGTGTGTTTTGTTTTTGGGGGGCTCCTTGTGCCAGGGTTCTCCTAGGTGCAACTAGGTTCCCTCCCCCTTTTCACTGTATTCATGCCTTCATGATCCAGCCTTTCTCTGTGAGAAAGCAATGTGAACTATTATAGAGGAGGAATAAGAACAATTCAGTGACGTGGATTAGACTGAAAGTGTCTGTCCAGACGAAGTTCACCCAGCACATTTCCTTTGTAGGAAGTGTTGTGAGAAAAATAAAATAGTTGGTTCAGAAAATTTAAACTCCATTTATACAGTTAATTTCATAAATAAATCATAGTCTTTTTCTCTTCTCTATTTCTGTAACTTTCCAAACAGCTAGCAGCACATGACTCCCAACATGATTTTTGCTAGGCCTTTGTCTCAAGAGATATCTTTCCTCCATCGTACACAGGAACCAACATTTGCATTACATTGCTCATAGACCTAAAGAATTTGGAAACATTTAGAAATAAAAGATTGGTATGCACCTGCCATTAAGTCAAGGAAGCCAGAATATTTGCAATACTAAAGGCTTGCCCACATGTAGAAACCCACATCTCACCTCCAGCCAGCAAACAGTGCCTGACTGTCTGACCTGAGTCAAGGGAACAAAGAACATCCTGAAATTGTAACATTGTCTTTGTCATTTATAGATTTGAATGCTATCTTGCATTGTTTTACAAAGGAGCATCAGGGTGCCCCATTGCCTCTGGAATGTGTGAACATTTCCTAGGCCATGATGGCCCACAATTAACAGGGCAGTTAGATTAATTGATGCAGTTTATGATTTCTATGGCTCTATCGAAATGTATGGGACCAATATGGTATAAAAGAAGGCCAGAA
>NW_015163202.1:110030-110180 GCF_001447785.1 Gekko japonicus | reverse complement strand
CTTTCGGGGAAGAAGGTGAGCCTCAATTCCTTGGCCGTCGCCTTGGAAGAGGCTCTCCTCAGCTCCCCAGGCTGGGGGTCTCTTACAAAGTCTCCGGGGAGGTCCAGGATGAACTCAGACCTCTCCTGTCAGCCGGGTCTTGGTGTGTCT
>NW_015163202.1:103149-109971 GCF_001447785.1 Gekko japonicus | reverse complement strand
CCGGAAGTCCCCATTGTCCAATGGTATTACAGCATTGATGATAATCCAATTTTTAAGATTAGATACATTTTTCTATTGTTGTTTTTCTTTAAACATTAACGTTTGTGGTCATCATATCTTCTGGAGAATCTAATCACAGTCTCACTGGGCAGATCAATACTCGGATATGTCCATAGATCATATCCTCACTATATAAACCACTTCTAATCTTAGACCGGTCCCAAAACATCCTGTAAAGCTTGCCTTAGATTCTCCTCTTCACTTCCTCGAACTCCGCGTAGTCTCCACATTGTTTATTATTCCCATTTGCAATGTAAAGGTGATTCTCGAATAATGTCTCTATCCTACTGCAAAGCCTTACAATTGACTGCAATGCAGTGAAATTTAGCTTAAAGTCCAGGAGATGGCGCCAAACATTTATACTTTGGAAGAGTCTATGATTATTTCCGGTCATAT
Organism: Gekko japonicus; assembly: GCF_001447785.1. Lineage (NCBI taxonomy): Eukaryota > Metazoa > Chordata > Lepidosauria > Squamata > Gekkonidae > Gekko > Gekko japonicus. The sequence goes on along the minus strand of NW_015163202.1, from coordinate 109,515 downwards.
GACCTAAACGACCAAACACACAGTTCTTGAAGAAGGCTAAGACTCCATTCCACTTTCAATCGCCATTTTTAGGGTTGTTTACTTTTAAAAATTTTTGCTCAAGTCCCGAGTGCTTGCTTGATTGCTTGAACACCTCTTGAAAACTCTTTATAATAGTCCGTGATCACTTTTTTCACCTCCCCCCTAATCCTGCTTCAGTACTCTGATGCGTGTGTGTGGAAGAGAGTTTCCTCCCCCCCTCGCTTTCTCAGGAGGGGGGCTTCAGGCGCTTTTCTGCTGTCTTCACTTTAACCAAACTCACAATTCAATGTCAATCTCGGTGTTGCTGCAGGGATCTCACTATAAAGTACAGGTAACACTAAACCTCTAAACACTTGTCCCAGTGTGCGACCCTGAGTTCAATGCTGGGAACTCAGCAGCGGGACCGTCAGGACAGGGAGTAGCCCCCCTTCACTGGCCGGTTGCCAGAGGAAAGGCTCTCCAAACGCCCCATGGCTAGGAGCCCAATGCAAGGGCTCCGGGGGGATGCAGACGATTGCACCCCCTCCCGTCCGCTGGTTCATGGCACACGTCTCTCAGAGCTCTGAGAAGCCATGGCCATCGTTAGGGTGCTGAAAACTGGAAGCCCATAACAAATAAGTTTGACATCCCGACCTAGATAATTTTTCATCTTTGTCTCATCCCAAACTAGTTTTACTCCTTTTATCTGACAGATTTCCAAACCTTACCCTTGTTATTATGCGATTTTTCTATTGGCTTAGTGTTGTGTTCTGATGCTGCTGCTTAACAGATTTTTTTTGACTGCTCAAGACTTTTAGTCAAGGAGTTTTAATCAGATTAAAGGAAAGGAAAGGATATCAGGGATTTCACCAATCATATAGCTAAATCACTTTAAAAATATGGCTGGTAATGTTCCGTATAAAGTTGAAATTCACTTTGAATGACTGTTGCTAAGCCTTTAGGCACAAATGTTGCTGCCAATGGCAGAAGCTTCATAGTGCAGCTTCATTCAACAGTGTTCAATGGGTTATGTCTTAGAGGCAACGATTATAACAGGGTGCATATAAAACCATTTAAAAAGCTTTTACAGTTTGGTATCAGAATACCATTCCCATTCAGATGCACAGTGTGTAATATATTACGTAGGTATCTATTCTTCATTTTTTCAAAAGAAGCATTAGCTTATAAGGTCATTCTAAAAATATGCAATTTAATGCCATCAGAGTTATTTTAATGTTTTGTAATCATAATGCTTAATTTGTGCTGCTCTTGGAACTTTAATTACAAAGCTAAATTGTACTAATATCCATTAGGTACGTTTTATTTGAAGGCACATCATAATTCTGATGTGGCTGTACTAATTGGTGTAATTAAATTCTAATATGCATCAGTAGCTTATTTAACAAAAAAAGTTTTAAAAAACAAAAGAAACATAAGAAAATTTCGCAGCCATGCAGTAATTGCTTAATGCATGGACAAACAAACCTTCATGTTGTTTCAATTTTCTTTTAGCATAAATGTAAATAAAAGTTACAGTGGACTCCTAGGCAGAATTACCCCAGATTAAACCTACTGAGGCTGCGGTCACACGTAGCATTAGCCACGCTACAGAGATGGAAGATAGGCAGATTTTCTGGGCGCGATCACACCACAACATCTGGGAAGCGTAGAGCTCCCATGGCTAACCCGAGGCTTCCCGCCGAAGATGCGGTGTAAAAAACTAGTACCTCCAAGGTACTAGTTTCCAGAAACCGTGGGCCAAGGGCGGCCGTCTGATTGTGTTCCTGGTGGACGTACGTGGCATCCAGCTCCCGGCTCCGCAGGTTGCGCAACAGCGCCCAACAGCACATGCGCACACAGAGCGATTGCTAGTGCAATCACGCAGCGTGGCTTCTGTGCCGTGCTTCAGGATACCTGTCTGGTCGGCATCTCCCCCCTAACCACGGGACCTTGATCAGGATGTGTGCTCGGGCGGCTGTGCATTAGTTTCCTACGGGCCTATTAGCCACACCTCCCCACCGTGATATCCGACCCGTGTGACCAGGGCCTGATTTTGCTTTCCTAAATCAGTGGCAGAACCAATTGATGCCAATGCGTCTTAGGCTCCAGAGCCTGCTTGATGACATATTGTAGGAGTCAAAAGAGAACTACAGCACTACAAATGCTATGACTTTGTATCCCACCACTCAGTTTGTCCTTTGTGAAAATCAAAACCAGTTGAAACACAAATGAAACATTTCTTTACTGAATGAGCAATTAGTGGAATTCACTACCGGTGGATTTAGTGATGATTGTAAGCATGGATGTCTTTAAAAAGGGATTAGACAGATTAATGGATGGTAGGTCCATCAATGTCTACTAGCCACAGTGACTAGACAGAACATTCGTACTCAGAGGCAGCAAACTTAGGGTAGGGATACCAGTGCTAGGAGGCACCATCAAGGGAAGTCCTTGGCTGCTATGCCGGGTTTCTCTCCACAGTAATTAAAGGTAAAGGTTCCCTTGCTTGAAAGCCAGTCGAATCCGACTCTAGGTTTGCGGTGCTCATCTCCGTTTCAAAGCCGAAGAGCCAGCGCTGTCCGAAGACGTTTCCGTGGTCATGTGGCCGGCATGACTAAACACCAAGGTGCACGGAACGCTGTTACCTTCCCACCAAAGTGGTACCTATTTATGTACTTGCAATTTCTTGCTTTCGAACTGCTAGGTTGGCAGGAGCTGGAACTAGAGACGGGAGCTCACTCTGTCATGCGGCACCCTGGCTCTTGAACTGCTGAACTACTGACCATCCACAGCCTGCAGTTCAGCATCTTAGCCACTTGAGCCACCACAGTAATTAGTTGGCTTCTAAGTGAAACAGGATGCTGGACCACAGGTCTGATCTTCTATTTCTGATCTGGAAATAGAGATCCATAAGAAAATAAGAAGAGTCCTTCTAGTCTTATTTTCTTATGGATCTCTATTTCCATGTCATTTTCTGCTACACAGAATTCTTCTGATTACATTTATACATAGAGAAGGCATAAAAGGAGCCAATGGATGCCATGAGCCATGAAAATGGCTAAATTTAAAATGCTTATAACAAAGGAGAACAGTAAAAAGGAACAGAGATAAAGAACATGCCTCAGAGATAAAGAACATTCCAGAGCATTCATTTTAATCACTTCAGTGATTAAAAAGTAGTATAAGACCAAATAAATTTTATCAGATACTTTCATAACCTTTGCAATTTACATGCCATCAGCAATAGAGTTAGAAGGTTGACACTGGGAGACAACAACCGACTCCAGATTTAAAGAGCAGCACCCAAGTATCAGTGTGATATAGGAGTAGATACCATATAGTTCCTAATATAAGGTAGTAGATTAAGCATCATGTGTTACATCTATCAAAAGGAGAGGCTGTAGTTCAATGATAGAGTACATCTTTTGCAACCTGGAGTTCAAGCCCTGGTGCCTGTCAATCATTAAATATATCTAGATGGGCCAATGGTCTGACTTGGTATAAGGCCATTTCATATGTTATGTTTGCAAGTGTTTAATAGGTCATTTGTCCCTGCACCCATTAGGAGAGAAATTACTCGTCACAATACACATCAATAAATGCAAAAAACAACAACAACAACCCACCTTTAGGATACATGTTTATGAAAAGAGGAAAAATAGTTTCATATTAAGACAATTTCAGAACTTGGGAATCAGCTGTATTTCATCTTGCAAACTCCTTTGCATTTTTTAAACCCTGGATTTGCATATTTGCATTTCAGATCCTGAATTTGCATCCTAGTCTGGTTTTATGAGATGTCAACTCAAATGTTGCATATGGTTGTGATCCACAGGCCATATTATCAATATGACCACATGAACTCAGTTCCCACTTACCCTCCAGGAAAATTATCAATTCAAAAGGGACAAGGATGCACACCTTCTCACCACACCTTCTGATTATGTGACTTGAAGATGTGACAAGGGGGTTTGACTGAGGATGTAAATACCAGATTTCCCAAGTCTTCTTTTTACACTGAGAAAAGAATGAAGTGTGTGCCAAGATGTACTTTGGATCTATTGCTCCCAGTTCCCTAGCAACACAGTCAAACCCAATAGCCATGTATTTACTTGCACAAACTGCCCCCAAACTCTACTGTCTACTGAATCCTACACATTTGAAGCATGAAATTGTATGTTTCTTAATATATTGGTAGGTCTTGTTGGCAGAGTAACAGACTATCAGGTTGAAGTCTAATTTAGCAAGAATAAACAACTTATGATGCGGTTATACTGAGAAATGAACATTTGAATGCCATGGAAAATGTGTTATATAAATATGTAAATATTACCCCATTGTTGACATGCACATTTTATATATCTATAAAAAGCTAGTTCACACTTGGAAACTATTTTGTACACAATATCAAAAACTACGTGTTGGAACCTGGTTGTGGGGGTGTGGGAGAAGGGACACCTTCCAAGTGTTCACTAAATTCAAAATTCCAAGTGTTAACTAAATTCTTTAATCCTGTCAATCCTCATTTTTAACATAGCATCTTAAAAGAGGCAGGATTTAAACCATTGCTCACACTGCACAAATCACCAAATAAAAGAACCTCTTCTATAATAGTATTTCATTTTGAGTTTCACCAGTCTATTTAGTTTTGATATTATAAGACTATTAGCTCTATATTCTGGAATTCAAACTGTTGATGGGTTTTGACAGCTGTCACTGAGAAACTGAAAGAGACAACTTTTTCAAGTTGAATAAAATATGATTGTATTGAGTAGGGGTGAAATTTATTTTGCTGCATAGAATCCATGAATCTGATGTCATGTAAGTGAAGTGAGATGAAGAGCTAAAACCTGAGTATCTCAAACTGCAATCCTGAACATATTTACAAGAATAGAAATTCCAGTGATCTCAGTGGATCTAACTGCTCTTTAATTTCAGAGACCAACTAAGGTTCCATACAGAAAGCAGCCCGATTTATCATTGTATGTCCTATTAACTAAAATGATGACCAGCAATGATCTAATGAAAAATTTGTTTTTCTTTATGAAGGTTGAAAACTTTATGGTTCAATTTGAATATTTCACTTTTCCCTTGTGAGAGGTAACCCCAGTCCTTTTAGTGCACATGAAGAATGTATTCACCCATTCCCAACATTTAGGTTATGCAGGGAAACAAAGTTTCAAAAGGATTATTACTATCCTATTTTTTTCTACTCTCTGTGGATTTTTCTATGTCTATAATCAGAGAATGAAAGTGCTATTTTGGGCATTATCACATATCCCTCTGTGGAAAGCCAGCTCTTGAACTAGGAACAGTGCCCATTTTCTATTTCAGTTCAGGTTCTGTTTTCACTAAGGCACTAAACATGTATCTCTTCAGTCACTTCACACTTTACTATGTTAGTAATTGCAAGTGAAAAGTCAAAGTATCGATAAGAACCAAGCCTTATTTAAATTCAGGGGTCTAACGTCTCCCCCCCCCCCAGCTCCTCAGATGTTCACCATGCAACTTCCCAATTTTCCACTAAACTTGAGTTAGGGTGAGCTAGCTCACAGTTTTTAGCCTCCAGCTCACAGATTTCTGTCTTTGCTCAGGAAGGACGAATGAAGGAGACCAATGGTGAAGGTAGGCATTGGGACCGCCAGGAATGAAACTCCTGCCACCCTTATTGTAGACATATGCACTTCCCTTAACATTTTGCACACTGATTTAGCCGCATGTGGAACCATAACTGCAAAACCATGACTCTAATTGGGTTTAGAGGTGGACAGGGGTCATTTCCTGCCAGAAAGCACTGGGGCAGTGCTCCGGCAGTAAGGAGCTCAGCAAGCCCCGCTCCCAGCAGCCCTTGGCCATGAGGAGCAGGGAGGAATTTAAATGCCTCCCCATGCCTTCCCCCACTTGCCCGCTTCTGCGGACGAGTGGGGGAAGGCCTGTTGAAGCCCCCCAGCCTTCCCCAGGCTGGGTAAGCCCTTTCAAGGAGCATGGAGGCAGGTGAGCAGGGGAAGGCCTGTTGAGCTCCCCGGCCTTCCCCGGTTTGCCCGCCAAAGCGGTCAGGCTGGGGAAGGCCCTCCAAGGAGCAGGGAGGCATTTAAATGCATCCCCGTGCCTTCCCCCACTCCCCCACTTCTGCGGGCAAGTGGGGGAAGACCTGTTGAGCCCCACCGGCCTTCCCTGTCCAGCCCACTGAAGCAGACAGGCCGGGGAAGGCCTTTCAAGGAGTGGGGAGGCATTTAAATGCCTCCCTGTGCCTTCCCCCACCCACCCAAGCGGGGTGGCGGTGGTGGGGGCTTGATTGGGTGGGGGGTGGGCCAAGGGTGCCCAGGGCGCCAGGGGCCTGGCTGGAGTGGGGATGGAAGGGGGGTT
>NW_015163202.1:50037-102605 GCF_001447785.1 Gekko japonicus | reverse complement strand
CGGAAGCCACCGTTGCACTCTGTTTACCACCACTTGGGACCTAGTGGCAGAGTACAACGGTGTAAACGGCTTTGTAACGGTTAGGGACGGGAGGCAGATGTTTGCCATGTGAACGCCGGTAAGTACACCGGTTGGAATCGTCACCTATTCCATTACAAATGCCGCGTCTGAACGCACCCTTTGTGTGTGTCTCTGTCTCTCTGCCTCTCTGTCTCTGACCCTCTCTCTCTCTCTGACCCTCTGTTTGTGTGTGTGTCTCTCTGCTCCTCTGTCTCTCTGACCCTCTCTCTCTCTCTCTGACCCTCTCTGTGTGTGTCTCTCTGTTTGTCTGTCTCTCTCTACCCCTTAGTGTGTGTGTGTCTCTGTGTGTTTGTCTCTCTCTCTGCCCCTCTTTGTATGTTTCTCTTTCTGTCCCTCTGTGTCTCTTTCTCTGTCTCTCTCTCTCTCTGTGTCTGTCTGTCTGTCCATCCCTCTATGTGTGTGTTTCTCTCTCTGTTCCTCTGTGTGTTTCCCTCTGTTTCTCTATGCCCCTCTTTGTGTGTCTCTCTCTTTATTTGTCTTTCTCTCTCTGTCTTTCTTTGCCTATCAAGGTCAGTATTGTTTCAGTGGGTTTCAGGCTCATACCTTGATTAAAACTTTGTTGGTCTTAAAGGTGCCGCTGGACTCAAACTTTGTTAGACAAGACAGGCAGACAGTATTATTTTATCCTTCTGCCTTCCCTTGGTGTGAAATATTTGGACGATGGTAAAATGCAGACCTTTTTGTGTGAATTTAAGTGACTTTCCGTGACTGGGGCCATGTGGTTGTTATCTGTAGATGAGGCTCAATGAGGGCAACATGACTTAAGGTTCCAGAGAGGTGCAAGTGCACAGCCCCAAGGGTTTTGTCAGGCCTTTTTTTTACGCAACATTAAAATTGTTGGTGGAAAGTGCCATCAAGTCACAGCTGACCAATGGCGACCTCATAGTGATTTCTAAGGCCTGAGATGTTCAGAGGTGGTTTGCCATTATTGCCTTCCTCTGTGTCACAACCCTGAACTTCCTTCGTGGTCACCCATCCAAGTATTAACCAGGGCTGACCTTGCTTAGCTTCAGAGAGTCTGACAAGATTGGGCTAGCCAGGGCCATCCAGGCCAGGGCAACAACAAAATGCTGGCACTTTAAGTACCACAATTGGGATGATCACTGCATTTCGAAGGGAGTCAGGTTAATGATGTCTTCAATGGGTTCTTTAAACAATTTTTTGTCAAAGAGGTCCCAGAACTCTGTTCTGGCATGTTCCCCCAGAAAAAAAAAGCCATGGGAAAGCTTAGCTTGTATTCACTTGAAGAAGGCAACTTGGTATTTAATATTATTTTATGTGCCATGTGTGTAACTCTGTTTTAGGCACATCTCTCTCTCAAGAGGTCAGGTTATTCTTAATTTATTAGAGAAGGGAGGATGTCTTTTCCAGATAGTAGATCTGCTAGCCCTGTGAAACATGGAGCATGCAGAATGTGTACCACTTGCTGGAGTGTTTGCAAGTGACTGAAAGAGAAACTTGCATGAGATTGTGGCTTTTCTTCCATTATTAAAAGTTTTTGCTGAGCATATAAAAAGAGCTGCAATCTTGCACAAGTCCCATTCTCTGTCACACTGTTCATACAAGTAGTCCATTTATTTGAACAGGTTTTTTTGCAATAATTTATTTTTCATGTAACTTTACAGGTACATTGGTGTGATAAGAATGTAACTTCCTTTTACAAAACAAACCAACCCCACTCATATATAGCAAAGGTCACTGCTAATTTGCCCTTCTAAGGAAACTGGACTTTAAAAAGCTGAACCCCGGAGGCTTTGTATAGCAACTATCACAAAAATAAATAGCAATACTAACTAGATCTGTATTTTCATGTTTGTTGTAGGGTAGCTTCTGGTGATCTCAGGGGGTGTGGCATATGCAAATGAGTTATGCAAATGAGTTATGCTAATTAGCTACTGCACCTCTTTTTCTACAAAATAACCGGTGCAACACACTGAGCTAAAATATGGGAAAACATTCCCCATTCAGAAGGAACCCTTAACCCCCCCCCCCATCACCACCTGTGTGAACCAAGGTGAAAATCAGGAAATTTTAGTCATGCTTTTCTTTTGTGAGGATCAGCTCTCTATAGTCCTTGCAAACAGTCTCTTCTGGAGTACCGAAGGTGGACCTGAAGTGGTAACCACTATCCCACCAATGCACAGCACTTAAAGCTCCCATTTCCTTGGCCTCACTGGCTTGCAATCCTGTTGGCTATTGCTGCAGGAGCAAAATGCTACAGTGTCATTAATCTTGCTAATGTATCCCACTCAATCAGGTTACATGAGTCTTGCTTGTACAAAATTGCATTCACTTTCACCATGACCAACAATTGCATTCACTTTCACCATGACCAACAATGCACCTTTAAAAGAACCCTGCAAGGTTTCCATTCGAGCCCAAGGATTTGTTGTACACATGTAGTTCAGATGTGGGAATGACTGCAGCCTGCATCAAGAGCCCATGTCCTTTCTTATGTAGATGTGTTAATTCATTATGACACAGAAGAAAAGACACATGAAATAACTAGGAAAGTTCTCAGCCTAATCAGAGACACAGGATTCAAAGCTAGCTGAGGAAAGGCACAACTAGTCCAAAATGAGATTAGGGTCATGGCCATCCCCATAGGCAGTCTGCATTCAAAAGGATTATTACTATCCTATTTTTTCTACTCTCTGTGGGTTTTTCTATGCCTATAATCAGAGAATGAAAGTTCTATTTTGGCCATTATCACATATCCCTATGTGGGAAAGCCAGCTCTTGAACACCAGCCCATTTTCTATTTCAGTTCAGGTTCTGTTTTCACTGAGGCACTAAACATGTACCTCTTCAGTGACTTCAGACTTTACTATGTTAGTGATTGCAAGTCAAAAGTCAAAGTATTGATAAGAACCAAGCCTTATTTAAATTCAGGGGTCTAATATCCCCCCCCCCCCAGCTCCTCAGATGTTCACCATGCAACTTCCCACTTTTCTACTAAACTTTCCCAGCCACAATCTTGCAAATCAAAAGGAAATTTACAAACTCACTCCCTGGTTGCCATAGTGACAGTAAACTGTGGCAGCCTCTTATGCTGATGCTTATATATGAAGTAGGTATGACAAATTAATCCATTAAAAGTGTTGAACAGATACAATTCTGAAACATCATCTATCCTTCAAAGGGCACATGGGAAACCTTCTACCTTTATGGATAGAAAATATGACACATTCTTTGAAATATCTTAAATATTTTCTCTTATATATCTTCTGATTTTAAAATAGGATGCTTACCTTACCCTTTAGAATTATAGGAACACCCCCCCCCCAAAAAAAATGTTGAAAGTAAATAAATTAATATTTTCAGCAGCTGCCTCAGTTTAAGGACCAGAGCTTTGTTTCAAACCATGCCATTTCAAAATGGAGATGTTCCACCAGGCCTATGGTTGAAGCAGCAGAAATTCCATCTGTATTGGCTTGTTGCTTTGCTTCTGGATGTCCTTCTGTTATAGTCCCATCTTAACATCCACAGGCACACTTGACGACACACTCAATTGTGTCAAACCATGTGCTGCCATCTGATTGATTAGATTTAAATTATTATAAACTGTTGTTGTAAATTGTGTTTTAATGATTAATTTATTGTTTTAATGTTGTTGTTGGTCCCTGTTGGTACCCAACCTGAGCCCCGCTGTGCAGGGGATGGTGGGATTAAAAACTGAAGATAATCTCTCCTTATTAATAATTGCATTTTTTGAGTGGCAAAGTTCTATGCATGCCAAAACCAGTTGGCTGCCTGAACTGCCACTCAGAAGGCACTGGCTGAATTGGCTGGCTGCGTTGTGGAGTCCCACCCACAGAAGCCCCGGCCAGCATCATGCCCTCAGTCTACAGGGAGACACCGGATGGGATGGACGCTCTGGTGGGCAGAGGCTTAGGGGGCTGAGGCCAATCCTGCCGCCAGGGGAGGCAGTGAGACCCACATGTCTTTACTGCATATTTGCCCAATGGCGGCAGGGAGGCAGGAGGATGGGCCTGGCTGGCCTCGGCATGGCCTGCTGGCTCCAACCAGCCCCAGGCCGAGCCAGCCTGGGCTGCACTGCCGCTTTCTTCCTTGGCAGACTTTGACCGCAACCTCCTCGTGCCTCCCTCCCGTGGGCGGGCAATCAAGTGAGGGTGGCGGAGAGCCAGTCCCTGGCCAGATGGAGGGGGATGAGGGAGATGAGCTGAGAGCACTGCGGCCTACCTTGGTGTGGGCTCCTCTCTACCCGTGCAGTTGCCGCCTCTGCTCGACCCAGCCACAGCAGCAGCAGGACGAGGATTCTGAGAGGAGGGGAGGGGAGGGAGGGAGGGGCAGTGGACAGCCAAGAGCGAGGGAGGTGACCAATGGCAGCACCGTGGCTGCCCTGAGAACAATGCACACCAGCCAGGACCGCCACCAAGGGGAGGAGCCAAGCGGGACAGGCAGGCAGCGCTGAGGGGAGAGGAGAGGGTCAGGGGCCCAAGGAAAGAAACTGGAGGGAAAAGGGTCCAGGGGCTGAGGGGCAGACCATGGTGGAGGCACCCCACAGGCCGCTGGACATGGTTGGGAAGGGATCCACTGGTGGGGCATGCTGTTGCCCATCGACACCAGGGTCTCGGGAGGGGGGGAAGGAAATGGGGGCTGGGCCTCTGTGTGCTCACAGATGGCTCAGGCAGGGAGCCAGTGCTGGGGCATCCCCCCACCACACCACCCCTGGGGTCTGGGGGGCAGGTAGAAGGTCTTTCTAGAGCTTGTTGTATTGTTGCTACAATGGACTTTGCTCCTAGTAAATAAATATTTTTATATCAGTGCTCACCCCTCCCCCTTCTTGCACAGGAATAGCACAAGTGTATACAGGGCTGAAAGAAGAATAACATGCTGCCAAGTCACAGCTGACTGTAGAGTTTTCAAGGCAAGAGACATTCAGAGGTGGTTTGTCATTGTCTGCCTCTGAGTCACAACCATGGTATTCCTTTTTGTTTGTTTGTTTTGAACTATGCACAGATTGAAGAGGAAAAAAAATGAAATACAAGTGGTATGGGGGGTAAAAGGGAAAAAAATGTAGGATGATCTCCCTATCCATGGTCATCAAGCCTCTTCCTCATCATCAAGCCACTTCTACATCCATACAAATTGTGTGTATGTACTTGTATATATTATTTTCTTGTATGTATTCATTGCTACTATATTTGTTTATAACTGTATATTATTTGTTTCAATCCCTTTAGTTTTGTATCACCTTTTTTATTTGGTTTAAGCCATTGCCTTGTAGTTTACTCTAGTTATTTGATTGTTTCAATTCTGTATATTTGTTTATTATTATACAATAATTTAAAATAATCCATTGCTTCTTTGCCTAATTGCTATTTTTTAAATCTTTCAATTGCTTTATTAGTAATGTACTCAGTTCATTCGTGTTTTTGCTTTCTGTAACCACATAGTTAATTGTCTTATCCAATCACTTTCTGTAGTCATGTAGTCAGTTCATTTATTCACATTGCTTGAGTTGTTTAGTTAATCCAATTAATCCCTATTGCTTTATTAGTTAGAGTTTTCATTGAGATATTAATTTAAAATCCATTTGAATTGCTTGGTTATTAGTTCCTTTTTATTCTGCTCCATGGAGGAAAAACAATTCATACCTAAACAAGTACAAATTTTATTTTGGTTTTGATTTGGTTTAACTTGGTTTTAACTTAGTTTAATTTGGCAATTTGGGCAACACTTGGAGGCTGGGGGATGCTTAACTGACTTCCATTGTTAATAACTCTCTAGCAGTACTTATACAACCACTGGTTTTAAATTATGACAGATTATGAGCATAACCCCAGCACACCTGTAAAACAGCAGAAGGAAGAGAGATGAAGAAAAATGTTACATTGTAAAGGCAGTGCAAATTGCTTTGTTCTCTTAACTGTGCCAGGTACCATACATCGCTGGCAGTTTCACCACACCTCCTGCAATGATGTAACTGATATTGCAAATATAGAAACCAAAGGGTAGAACCATGGACAAAATATTTCTGGTGAACTTCATTCTCCCCCATTTCTATGTGTTTACAACCTCCAAGAATCATCATTGCTAGTTTTGATGACATCATTGTGGGAGGAATGTCATCACAGCGGGATGTTCCATGTGACATCTCCCTCAATGTTGACATCACAACTAGCAATGATGATTCTTGGAAGTGTAAACAGAACTGGGGGGGGGAAGGAAATTCACCATTTAGTTTCTATTTTTCCCCAATATCAGTTACATCATTATAATATAACTAGTTCCAGTAGTATTAGAATGCATTCTGCATGTCGCCTTTTTAGAGAATAAAAGTTCAAAGATGAAACTCTTAACAACTGATTTGTGACTTTTTCTTTAATTGGTGAGGTTACAGGGCAAATATGATGCTTTTTATAACTGAAATGTAACCATTTACCTTTAGCTTAAGGAATAAAGCACATAATAATTATAATTGGCAGCAGAACGTGATGCTCTAGTGATTAAGTCAAGAAGTGTCCTGCCATTTAAACATGTCATTATAAATATAACCAACATGGCTTCTCATTACTGGGATTGCAGCTGTCGATATAACCACTGTTTTTGATATCCCAACAAGTAAATCACAAGGAACACATCAGATACCATCCAAGTGATCCATTGGCCAAAGCAACACATTTGGATTTTAAGATTAAAATTAAATACACACACTCACACTCTCTATGAATAAGGCCCATTGTGGAAATAAATACGAGCTCTAGAAAGAAGCATTGGGCAGGTGCCCCAGCCTTAGGCATTCAGCGTCAATTTGCTGTGGTGACCTCAGCAGTGACCTCAGAGTCCACCACTTTTTCCAAGGGAACTGCTATCTGAAGAGCACTTGTAATTCTGAGTGATATCCAGCCCTCACCTGGAGATTGGCAACAATGGTTCCACAGGAAAAAATACTGGTTTGGAGGGTGGAGTCTGTCATTGTACCTGCCTGAGGTCCCATCCCTCCTCAAACCCCACCCTCTCCAGGCTCCACCCCTCAAATCTCCAGAAATTTGCCAACCTGGAGTTGGCAACCCTATCTCATTCCCAGCCAACCATCAACCTATCTTTATCTGCCCCTCTAACTTCAACTTTCCATCTCCTCCTCTCTCCCTGCAGCCTCTACCTAGGAAAAGTACAGTGTTTCTCCACAGTGGAGGCCAAAGCAGCTCACATGATTCTCCTCTCCCTCTTTCGAACTGCACAACAACCCTGTGACATAGGTTAGGCTCAAAGTCTGTGAGTGGTATGAAATCACCCTATCAGCTTCCACAGGAAGAACATGGGTCTAGCAGAACATGCCCTGAAGCCAGGGGTCATTTCGTAGAAAAAGAGGTGCAGGAGCTCTTTAGCATAACTCATTAGCATAACTTATTTGCATATGCCACACCCCATGATGTCACTGGAAGTGTCTATGAACCAAATAGGGCTAAGCTAAACCATATATATGAAAAAGTACAAATATTTATTAAGGTGTACACATGTTAAAACTTTCCTGATTAAAAATTGCTTTGTCTAAAATCAGACTGTAAAAGCTTGTCCACTTTACATACAAATGATGGGTAAAAACTTTACAACCAAAGACCATACGCATTTTGGCCCCTAAGGGCCTTCCTCAGTGGTCACTATTATCTATATATTCTAGACACACATTCAAAGACCTGTTACAGAATTCTAGTATCCATATAATTAAACCAGATGTTGTTTCCTGAAATTGTTCAAAGAAAAATAAGGGGGGGGGGAGAGAAACATCTTCATTATTTTGTCCCAATGTATAAAATAAACCATTATTAAATAAAAATTATTCTATTAAAGATAAAGTTACCTTGTCAACTTATAATTGGACTCCTGGTATTAGTGATGGGCCATAGGTATAGCCTTATCACCACCACAACTTATTCTAAATTAAATAGTGAAATGAAATTATTAAAAAAAAATAGTCAAATTGTATACTTAGTTTCATCCAAATTGAAATGAAAGTTATTACATTGGCTAACAAACCCGGTAACAGCGATTTTGTAGGTCTGAATGTGCCTCCCTCCATCACAGTGAAAATTCTAATTTTTAGATGCTGCACTGGTTTCAATATATATCAGTAAAACCAGGGTGATGCAATCACCAATTAGCATTGCTCAATGCCAGCCAGGAAGAAGTACCAGATGGGAGGGAAGTGTGTCAGAAGGCAACACCCACCACTCAGGCTCCACTGGACTGTTTTGGATTACTAGCTATTGGGGGGGGGAATGTGCAGATCTGGCTGCTTCTTGCTCTGACTGAGGGCTGCTGGGAGCACGGGGTGGGGCTTGTTGCATGTGCCCACCCCCTGGGCTCTTTACTGCCGGAGCTCTGCTCCTGTGTGCTCCTGCAGGAACTGACCCCTGCCTGAAGCACTAACTCCTCCGTCACACTGGCTGTCATAGGAAGGCCACCTCAGCAGGGTATAATGAGACCCTTTTCTCTAGGGAAACTGATCTCAGCCATTTGGAGAGCAGTTGTAATTCTGGAGATTGGCAACAATGGTTCCCCAGGAGGAACAGTACAGTCCTTCTCTGCAGTGGGGACCAAAGCAGCTAACATCATTCTCCCCTTCCCCTTTTGATCTGCACAACAACCTGTGAGGTAGGCTGATGGAGCACACAGTACAGCCAATGGGAGAACTGAAAAGTGCCAATACATTGGGCTTATATATAGCATGCATTGTAAGATTGATGTTACATACAGAGCTAGTGTAAAGCCATTCTAGAGCTGTGTTTAAAATACAAAAGCCCAAAAGACTGACAGTAAGTTTGGTCTGAACATTCAATTATATTACTGAAAGCAAATATAAATTAATAGGTTTTCAAACTGTGTTAATCTTTGCCAGTGTTTCAGGCCTACATAGGCAAATGGAGTGCAATTAGAAGAGCCCAGAATTGAGGCAGTGTTGTGCCCTTGGGATTGTGGTATTCAACTTAATTCATTGTTACAAGGAAGCATTTCCATTGCGCAGATCTTCAACCAATATTCATTCCCATTCTTCCACAAAATGGGTAATTTCCTCTAATGGCTTCTCTTCCTTTGGTCCTTAGTATCTCTACACTTGTTCCTTGAATCACCTGTTTCCTTAGATCTATCACTTCTGTTTGCTAGCTCAGGCCCCTGCTTCCTTCCTCATTGCCCTTCAGCTTCTTTGAGGTACAGACCACTTCCTCACTGTGCTCGTTGAAATAACCATGCGACTAGGATAGTAGAGGGGAAGGAGTAACCTGCAGGCTCCAATTGCTTTAAAAGTATTGCTGTCTGCTAGGTTTGTCAGCCCAGCAGTGGCACCCGGCGGGAGATTGTAGGGGGCAGGGACCTACCTGATTGGTATCATCCTGACGCCTTAACTTGCTATTAGAATTATGCATAACTTCACACCCTGATATTTTGTGGTTGGCTCCACTTCCTGTGGCAGTCATTTGTGACTGGGTCCATCTCCTGTAGCAGCCATTTTGTGGTTGTACTCACTACCTATGTGAGAATTCCAAAGGTGCTTACAGTCTCAAAAACACTGGGGAAGCCTGTTCTAGGATTTACCAAAAATTCTATGGTTTAACTCTGTGGTTCACACTGGAAGTGACACTGGTGTCAGTGCAATCCCTAATCATCCCAACATTTTGTCATTGATGTCAAGCAGTCAAGCCTTGTCAAGCAGGGGGTCCAACATGGGAAGTCTATCTATAGCAGGAGACCTGGCTGCCCAAATGCCAACACATTCAACCAGCTAGCATGGTTTCCCTTATTGCAGTTTATAACCTGTGGAAGTTTCTGTGGTGTCCTTATCTCTATGGGAAGTTTTTGACCTCTGCTTCCTCTCAGTTTGGTTGAGTGTGCGGACTCTAATCTGGGAGAACCCGGTTTGATTCCCCACTCCTCCACTTGCACCTGGCTGGATGACCTTGGGCAAGCCGTAGTTCTGATAAGAGCTGTTCTTGAAAAAGAGCAGTTTCTGTCAAGAGCTCTCTCAGCCCCATCCACCTCACAGGGTGTCTGTTGTAGGAAGGGGAAGGGAAAGGAGTTTGTAATCCACTCTGAGACACCTTTGGGTAGTGAAGAACAGGGTATAAATCCAATCTCCTCCTCCTCCTCCTGCTGAGGCTGCTCAGTGACTGAGAAGACGGCAGGAAGACAGATACAGGGAAAGACATGGTACTTATAGTCTGCCTTTCTCACTGAGACTTAAAACAGATTACAAAATATGTTTTAAAAAACATCAGATAGCATAATACACCCATTAAATGAGCTGTCAATTCACTTCTGATGAGCTGTCAATTCACTTCTGATTTATGGCAGCACTATGCATTAATTACCTCCAACATGGCCTACCATTAACAGCCTTGTTCAGCCTTGTTCAGGCTGTGTCTCCTTTTACTGAGTCAATGATAGGACTGGGTTCCAGAATTATACGGCAATGCAAACACAAAACTGTCTGAGGCATGACATACAATAAACAATGCAGAAAGTGTATTGCAAATGTAAAAGATAGTGCAGTAAAAGCAAGATAAGGCATACAATAAACATTGCATCAGACTACTATCCTATTCCTTTATAAAAGTACACTCCTAAACTATTCCATTATGTTACAGTCTAATCCCTTTATCAAAATGCCCTTCTGGACATTTGTGTTTTGCACATTCTACAGGATGACAGAAGTGTGGGACCCTTCCTGAATTCCTCATGCAAGCCATTCCTTAACAGAGAAAAGCATGTGTATGGGCAGTTACCAATATCACCCATTTGCTGGGCAGCACCCTCAGAAGATTTTGCTCTGATGAGTGAAGCTGTCAGAGCAGACCATAATGGGAGAGGCAGTCCTGCAGGTATTCAGGTCCAAGTCCATGAAGGGTGTCCTGGGGGCCATGTTTGCTTTTGTGAAGCAGAGGGCTATGCTATTGGCAGCATAGTTGCTGGTAAAGTCTCCCCTGGAAGACAGACTTTTGCTAAGGAGTCAGACTAAATGCATCCCAATCCCCCATTAAATATGGTGAGAAAATTAAATTCAAAGTCTATACTGGCTTGGTTGTTGTCTGGACCCCTGGAAGACAGACTTTTGCTAAGGAGTTAGACTAAATGCATCCCCATCCCCCATTTAATATGGTGAGAAAATTAAATTCAAAGTCTATACTGGCTTGGTTGTTGTCTGGATTAACAAGGACTGCATCAGAGATTGGTGTTCCTAGATCTTTGGTGAAAAATGGGTACAGGACATAGGCTCTTCTGTTGGCCAACCAAGGCAGAGGCCAGTTGTGCTACTGGAAGCAGGACCTTCGATAAAGTAACCAGCACAGGGAGCTGATCAGATACTGGGAAATCAGCAACATCAAAAAAAATGGTCTTGAGAACAAAACAGAATCATCATGCAATGTTATTTTGAATCAAGGCCTGAAACAGTGTGGATATTTGAAACCAATCTTTGTAATATGGAAAGAATAAAGCGTCCCAATTCTACTATCACTGAACAGCAACTAGCAGATCAGGGCAGTTTTATCATGTGAAAATTCACAACAATAAAACTAGATGAAATAAGGAACGACAACCACCCAAAAGAAGAACATGAAGAACAAGAATTAAATGAAACCAACCAAGAAACAGACCATAGAAATGAAGTTGCTCTTAAAAGCCCACTAATTAAGAGTGAAGTATTGACAAAACATCATCAGCTCACCTCTGTACAGAAAGAACTGAAGGCAAAAATATATTTTAAATAAATTTTACTAAAAAAACAAACAAACAACAGATATATACATAAATACAAAATTACAAAAGATGCATTGCTAATCTTCACCCTCATACTGCTTCTGGCATAGAAAACCCTTCACCAACAACTATTTCCAGTTATACAATTGTCAGTACCATTCCTTGTATTGCTCTTGACCATGGAAGATCAACTCTATGTGTATCTCTGTTTTTCTGATAAGTAGTTGATTTCACTAAAGTGTAGCTCTTTGTTTTCTTTTTCAATAAGTGTTTTTTATTTTGAACAATATATACAACAGTACATTCATAACATATACTGACGCTATGCAATAATCAACTTTCTCAACCCTTAAGAGCCCTTTTAAAAATATAACAGATCTTTGTAATAAGAGTTGTTTGGAATCACTTCTTCTTCTGCTAGATAGTTCACCACTGGGAACCAAGTTGCTTGAAAACTTTTTTGGTGAGAGACAATTTTACCATATATAAAGTGCTCCCAAAGTTTGTTTTGCCGACATTGGAGAGTAGGTTGATTTTTGTTCTTCCAAACAGGGCTATAGTTATGTGTGCAATAGCTAATAATGTTGCTATTAATGTTCTAGTGACTTTTCTTTCACAGGTATCTGGGATGACATCCAACAAGACCGTTTCAGGTAGAAAAGGTAAGTTGATTCCCATGATTTTGTGAATTTGTTGTACAATTTGTGTCCAGAACTGTTGTGATGAGGGACAGGACCACCAACAGTGTATAAAATCTCCAGTCTTTTTTCACTTTTTTTTTGTTTCCACTGCCTGGCAAAAACCAGCCTGACAATGGTAACCATATGTAGAGCAACCATTTGCTGATCTCCAACGATACTAGGTAGGTAATTCAGCAACACTGTCCCTGGTTTATGCGGGATTTGTTTTTCAAGTCTGAGTGATATAATTTCCACCATTTGTTTGCAATAGCTGGTGGCATGTATGCATGTCCACCACATGTGAAAGAAGCCTGCCTTATCTTCTTTGCAGAACCAGCATATGCTGGTAACAGTTTTATAGGTCTCTGCCAACCTTAAAGGAGTTAAATGCCACCTGTAAATCATGTTCAACAGGTTTTCTGTAAAGGAGAGGCAAACTGTAAATGTAGTGCCATGGGTGAAGATAAATTTCCATTTTGAGTCATCTGTTACCTACGTTTTTGCCACCTAATGCAGAAGTTTTAATAAGGTTTGAGTGTCGTTTTCAATCAACTAGAATATATACTGGAACTAAAACTTTTACCATCTGCTAATAGCTGTTCTTCAAACTCTGTTATATGTCTTAAAATAGCATTTTTAAAAATCAATTCACATAGGTAGCCTTTGACTTGGAGATACTCAAATACTGAAATACTAGGCTCTAGACAATCCTTAATATCACTATATGGGATTACTTGGTTGGGAATTATCAAATTTCTATAATCACTAAATCCTGAGAACTCTCACCTTCTCAAGGGGAGAAATTCTGGGCTTATTTTATCAATCATGTCACTAATAACAAGTGGTAAGGATTGTCAGATTGAGGTGACGAGAGAGGAGGTCCTAAAACTGATAGACAACTTAAAAACTGAAAAATCACCAGGCCCAGATGGCATACATCCGAGAGTTCTGAAAGAACTCAAATGTGAACTTGTAGATCTCCTGACAAAGATATGTAATCTTTCCTTAAAATCTGCCTCCATTCCTGAGGATTGGAAGGTAGCTAATGTCACTCCCATCTTTAAAAAGGGTTCCAGAGGAGATCCGGGAAATTACAGGCCAGTCAGTCTGACGTTGATACTGGGTAAATTGGTGGAAACCATTATTAAGGAAAGAATTAGTAGGCACATAGATGAACAAAACCTATTGAGGCAGACTCAGCACGGTTTCTGTAAGGGAAGATCTTGTCTCACTAACCTGTTAGTGTTCTTTGAGGGGGTGAACAAACATGTGGACAAGGGGGATCCAATAGATATTATTTACCTTGACTTCCAGAAAGCTTTTGATAAAGTTCCTCATCAAAGGCTCCTAAGTAAGCTCAAAAATCATGGGATAGAAGGACAAGTCCTTTTATGGATCAAAAACTGGCTAGTTCATAGAAAACAGAGAGTGAGTGTAGGTGGGCAATTTTCTCAGTGGAGGGTGGTAAGCAGTGGGGTACCGCAGGGATCAGTACTTGGTCCACTGCTTTTTAACTTGTTCATTAATGATTTGGAGATGGGAGTAAGCAGTGAAGTGGCTAAATTTGCGGATGATACAAAGTTGTTCAGGGTGGTGAAAACCAGTGAGGATTGTGAGGCACTCCAAGGGGATCTGTCAAGGATGGGCGAGTGGGCGTCAACATGGCAAATGGGGTTCAATGTGGCCAAGTGCAAGGTGATGCACATTGGAGCCAAAAATCCTAAATATAAATACACATTGATGGGGTCTGAACTGGCAGAGACTGAGCAAGAGAGAGATCTTGGAGTTGTAGTGGATAACTCACTGAAAATGTCGAGACAGTGTGTGACTGCAATAAAGAAGGCCAATGCTATGCTGGGGATTATTAGGAAGGGTATTGAAAACAGATCAGCCAATATAATAATGCCCCTATATAAATCAATGGTGAGACCTCATTTGGAATACTGTGTGCAGTTCTGGGCACCACACCTTAAAAAGGATATTATAGCTTTGGAAAAAGTGCAGAAAAGGGCAACTCGAATGATAAAAGGGTTGGAACACTTTCCCTATGAGGAAAGGTTAAAGCGCTTAGGGCTCTTTAGCTTGGAGAAAAGACGACTGAGGGGTGACATGATCGAGGTTTATAAGATTATGCATGGGAAAGAGCAGGTAAAGAAAGAGGTACTTTTCTCCCTTTCTCACAATACAAGAACTCGTGAGTTCTGGCCCAGCTGATGGACCTCCTGATTCACTTGCTCATCCTCTAACATTGTATATGGCATTAAATGCCAAAAATGCCCTTTAATTCTTTATATAGGGCAAACAGGTCAAACCCTACACCAAAGGATAAATGGACACAAATCTGATATCAAAAATTACAAAATTGAGAAGCCTTTAGGAGACTATTTCAACCTCCCAGGGGACCTCAAAGTATCTGTTTTATTGGAAAGGAATTTCAGAAACAGACTGAACAGGAGATTATTGAATTACAAATTATTACAACACTCAGGATAATGGAACCCCTAGGGCTTAATAGACATACTGGGTTTTTATCTCACTACAAATGCTAAGTCACTCAGTTCTCACATCTGTTTGTTAACTCTTTTAGACTGCGATCACACATCCTAAATAGCCCACTTTCAATCCACTTTCAATGCACTTTCCAACTGGATTTTACTGTGTGAACTGGCAAAATCCAATTTGAACGTGGATTAAAAGTGGATTATTTAGTGTGTGTGATTGCAGCCTTACTCTGGCAGCTTTGTAGCCACCATTTAATTTTTGTCATACATGTTGCTACAATATATCCTATGTTTCTTTTTATTCCAAATGAATATATTTAATAATAGCTGAAGGCAAAAATCTTAGAGCATATTAAAGAAGACAAAGATTACCTGTACTCATAACAACATCAAAGAAAGAACTTACAAGACATATTGAAAATATCAATGCAGTGATTGAAACAATTCCTACAGCAAACATAACTGAAACCAATTAGTTGATGTGTAGTATGGCAGTTGCAGTAACACGAGAACTGGAAATGGGCATTTTAAAAAAGGCAGTTAAGGAATGTAAGATGAAAACAAACTGGCAAATGAGATTGGGGATGGGGGCGATCAATAAAATGCCATTCAGACTTAAGCTCCCAAGAAAGGAAACTCAAGAATGAAAGAAATATCAGTTACAAAAAACAATAGCCCATGTTGCTGAAGAATTGTTGCAATATCCAAGAAGATCAAGAGGTACAACAGTAGGATCCAGCAATACAGACAAAACTTCCAATTCCAGACTAACCAAAGATAGTTCTACAAATCATTAGAGGGAGATGGAAAAGTAGAAGTAAAACCAGAAAAAGAAAAGACAACAACCTAAAGGAAAGAACTCTGGGAAGACTCAGAAGAATACAATTTACTCTGGGAAGACTCAGAAGAATACAATTTAAAAAACCACCTGGACCACAGATGTGAAAAAAACCCTGAAAATAAAGCAAATAGAGATAATCTTATGATAACCCTAGAAAGCTTGCAAAAACAACTAAAAAAATGGACAGCACCTGGAAGAGATTAAAGTCCACACCTACTTGCTTAAAAAGTTGATAAGTCTTCATCCATGATTGGTAAAACAGCTTATTGATGTGCTCCATTCCAAAGCAGTAGAAGATTGGATAACAACTGGCAGGACATTTCTCATTCTGAAGAACACGGAGAAAGAAGAGGTGCCAAGCAACTTCCACCCCATTCTCTGCCTCCCAAAAACTTTTAAACTACTGGCAGGAATTGTAGCCAATTCCATTCAAGAACGTTTACAATTCAATTTTACCACATGAACAAGAAGGAATGCTCTGAAAATCCTGAGGCACTTACATCAGTTACTGATTGATAAAATGGCCTTACAAAATTGTAAAAGGAGAAGAACCAACCTGAATGTTGCTTGGATTGATTACAAGGCATTTGATACACTCGCTCATACATGGATCCTGAAAACACTAGAAACGATAGGCATCAGCAAAACTGTAATAACATTTATCAAAACTTTAATGAGTAAATGGAACAACATGTTGCTAATGAACGAAGAAGTAATTGGAACAGTTAATATCAAATGAGAAATATTCCAAGGAGACTCACCATCACTGCTGTTCTTTGTCATTGTCCCAATACCACTCACAATCATTCTCAATGAATCAAGCCTAGGATACCAGCTTTCAAAAATATGCCCAAAGCTTTCACAGTTACTATATATCAGTGACTTCAAAATGTATGGTAAGTCATAATCAGAGATTAATCCTTTGCTAAATACAGGGCCCGTTCACATGCAGAAATAGCTGTGATACGCATGAATGACAGGCAGATTTTCTGGGTGCGATCACATGAGAACATTGGGCAGATGTCCCACACCCGCTGCCAACCTGTTTCGCCCTGCTGAAGATGCGGAGTAAAAAAATACCAGGGAAAGGGCAGTAGCAAACGGGTTTGCAACGGGACGCAGATGGACTTCCCCATGTGATTGCTCTGGCGCGCTCCCATTACGTTATTGATCCCTCATTGGAGCACATCTGGACACGCAGCGGAGGAAAAACATGATTCACCTGCCACTGCGTCTGATAATGCTGTGGCAGGTCAAATTGATACAGCACAAAAAGCCTCACTCCCTCTCCCCCCGGCGTTATCTGGCATGTGTGACCGGGACCACAGTTCAAATATTCAATGAAGATATAGCAATGGAATTTGGCCTCAACAAATGTGTAGCATTCGCACTGAATAGAGGAAAGATCATTGAACAAGACGAATCAAGATGCCAAACAACAGCACTGAAACACTCAGCTCTGAAGAAAATTGTAAATATCTTGGAATTTTGGAAGCTGACAGCATCAAATATACCCTTGTTAAGAAAAAAATAAAACCAAAAAGTATTATGAAAAAATTAAAAAGGTATTGTACACAAACTTAAATGGCGGCAACACGGTAAAGGCAATTAACACGTGGGCAGTCCCAGTTCTAATGTACACTACTGGCATTATCAATTGGAAACCAGTAGAATTAGAGGAAATAGATCGCAACACCCACAAGACAAAGACAATACATCACTCACTACACTCTAGAAGTGATGTTTATAATATTTACTTACCAAGAAAATTGGGTGGAAGAGGCTCCTGAAAGTTAAGCAAGCAGTTGATGAAGAAAAACAAGTACAGAATGACTACACCAAGAAAAGTGAAGAGAAACCTCCACTTGAAGTGTACAAGGCATAAAGGTTACAGAAACCAAAGAAGATTACAAAAAGATTGAAATCAAAACTCACTTTGACAACTATAAGGAAAAGCACTCTCATGGGCAATATTTGAAAGACACAGAGAATAAAGTAGATTGTGAAAATACCCGGAAGTGACTCCAAAATAAACACTTGAAGAAAGAAATGGAAGAACTTATTCTAGTTGCACAAGAGCAGGTACTCAAAATCAATGTTCCCTCTAAGGTGTGGAGTCTTGTGAGGAAAAATTCTACTTTGTGAGCTACTGGCATTAAAGTTGTGAGCGAGCAATTTGGCTACTGCATAAATTAGTTTGCTCTGGAGCCCTCCTTCCTGAGCTAAGACAAAAATGTGTGAGCCGGAGGCTAAAAGGCTGTGAGCTAGCTCACACTAACTCAGCTTAGAGGGCAAAATGAATAGTATGAAAGCCAAGATTCAGAAGACCAGTGAGGACAGCAAATGTCAACTTTGCAAGACAAAGGATGAAACAGTCAACCACATGGTCAGTGTCAATGTTCCCTCTAAGCTCCACAGTGTTGTGAGCAGAAATTCTACCTTGTGAGCAGAAAAAACTAGTAGCATTAAAGTTGTGAGCGAGTCTACATTTGACTATCATGTAAATTAGTTTTTTAGATTACTTCCCTAACCTTGTAAAAATCTCAGAATAAATTATCTTAAACTATATTTAAACTATATTTTAAGAATAATACATACAAACATGAAATATGAACTACTAGCTGTATTACAAGTCATACTTATATTTGCTTTTAATATTTCATTTGACTATCACATACATTAGTTTTTTGTACTATCATAACCTTGTAAACAGCTCAGAATGCATTCATTTAGAACATATTTTAGGAATGATTTAAACAGAATCCACCAACCAGCATTACAAGGAAGAGATACATCGGTAATATCTTTGACTATTTCTTCCACTACTGACACATCAGAAGAACCAAAAGAGCCTCCAAATTCTACCTCTGTGCTTGAACTACATAGACTCAATGCCTCAAAGTAGCTTCCTTTAAAGTTAGCCCTCATTGATTAACCAACAAAAACTGTAGCAGCTTAAACCAGAGCAAGCTTGGAGCTGTAAGAATAAAATACAGTACACAGACCAACCCCCCCCTTTTTTTAGAAAGTACTCAAACTCAACCTCTCTCCCCCTAATTGCCAAAGCATCCATTTTCTCCAGGGGAACTGATCTCTATAGTCTGGAGATGAGGTATTCCAGGGGATCCCCATGTCCCACCTGGAGGCTGGCATCCCTACCCCATAATAACCATCCATGCAGGAAGTGCCATGGGTGTTTTTGGTCCTTGCTGCACAGCTATCAGCAGCTTGCTTTTTTGAAAATTCCTCAAGCCAACTGAGAAACTGAGGTTTGGAGGTGGAGCATGGGGAAGACAGGGACCTCAGTGCGGTAGAATGCCGGTGTCCATCCTCCAAAGCATCCATTTTCTCCAGGGGAACCCTGACAGCTGTGGGGCCAGGCTGCATGCTTCCCTTCTCTCCCCCCCCCCCAGCCTGCTGGAGGATCTTAGAATATGGATTGTGTGATTTACTTTCCATTTATTCTATTACGCTATTGCCTTGGAAGGAACAAATCTGATTCCTGTAGGGTTACTCTGAAAAGTTACTCACTGTTTAGCATGGTAGATTTAATTAAGCCATCATATTTTCTCCAAGTAAAATTAATCAATGGAAATATATTGCTTTCATGAGGCAAAAATCAGTAGGTAAATAGGTTACTGCCCAGCAGAATTGTTAAAACCCAAATGTTCATGGCCTCATTGAATTTGGGGACAAAGTTTTTTTTCTACTCTTAATTATGTCCCATGCTATTTACATCCAGCAGGTTATAGCTGTAATTACACCTAATTAATTAATGCAGTTACAGGAATATTTCATTTTAATAGCAGCATGCTTCATTATTTGAGATTGAATTGGCTACTCCATGGCCAGGGGGAATATGTTATAGTAGAGAAAACACTAATTAATTTATTATTTATTGGTAAATATTTTTATACTACAAACATGGCAACTCTTAAAGATTTGGCCTCCCTTCTTTGTTTGGGACCCTAACAATCGATGCTCAAGAAGTTCACTGTAAGGACATTTTAAAAAATTAAACAGTCTGAACACTGATTTTGTGATTTGATACCTAGAGATAACTTTATGTGACATCGTATAATATCACTGTAATAGTGTCATTTAGAAGGCCATATAATATATAGGATTGGGTCCAAATTAAAGTTTGTTAATGGAAAGGGTGAAATTTCCTCTTATTCTCCCTTCCCACTTTAGTTGCCTAGGTTGTCTCCCATACTAGACCAACGACTTTACACATTCACTGAAAGCACTGGGAGGGAATCCAGGCATACGCACACTGACCCCTATTCCTGCCTATGCATAATCATGTAGTCTTCTGCAGGGTGCATTCACACAGAGGAACAGGACACACATATGCCCCCTCCCGTGATCTTGTGATCAGCAACACTGCTTTTTGAATTTCACTGATCACAAGGATGGAGAGTTTGTGAGGCCACTTATTTATTTATTACTAGCCTGATACCCGTGCTTCACTACGGTATTTAACTTCCGTAGATCCAGTTTTAATACTGATGATGTAAAGTTTGAAATGTGACATTGTTGTAGGAATTCTAATGGAGAAGATTGTAGTGTAAAAAATGAAGTGATACGTACTTTTTTTCTCTCTATTGAAGAACTTCTCTGTAGATTGCTGGGGCGGACTCCCCAATGGCTTTAAGCACCCTGCAACCACAGCTGCACATGACAGACAAATGCCTGTTAGGCGTAGGAGGTGGGGGGAGTCTGTTGGAAGCCATCAGAGAGGCTGGGCCAGCAGCATCACTAAGATGATCCTGCTGGGGTGGTGTCCCTGATGGATTAAAGTATCCTGGTCCTGCTCCTACACCTGACAGACACAAGCCTGTCTGGTGTTGGGAGGGATTATGCTTAAAGGAATCAGGGAGGCTGGGCCAGTAGCAGAGCTAAGGTAATCTTGCTAAGCAAACCTCCCCGGCAGCTGTAAGCATCCACCTCCTCTCCTACACCTGACAGGCAGCTGCCTGTCCAGTGTAAGAGGGGGAGGGGGAGGAGTATTAGAAGCCACTGTGGAGGCAGGGCTGGCCGGATCACTAAGGCATTACTGCTGGGGTGGGCTCACTCATGGCTTTAAGCCCCCTGCAACTGCTGCTGCACTTGACAGACAACTGCCTGTCAGGTGTAGGAGGGTGGATCATGTTTGAAGCCATAGGGAGGCTGGGCCAGCAGCTTTGCTTCACCTTACAGGCCGTTAGCCACTCCTGATTTCCTCAACTGTCATTAGCTCTCTGTAGTTCCCTGTAACTGTTTTTTTTAACCTCAGAACACTGAGCTCTGCAACTGACTAATCAGAGAGTGGGGGTTAAGGGAGGCAGCAGTCTGGCAGCTGCATAGGAATCGATGGGGGAGCACATTTTACCTCTTTTGGCCCACTTAGGTGTTGAATTTCTAAAAATCTTTTCTTAGTGAGCATCTACACCATGGTAGGAGCACTCTCACCCAATTTCATGTTTATAGGCCCAGCGGTTTGGCCTGGGCATTGATTTTACAGTGAGGGGACTTTCTTTTATATAGATAGATTTATTTATTAAATTAGATTTCTTGGCCACCCTTCCCCTTCTTTGCAAGCACGGCTCAGGGTAGCTTACAACAGAACAGAGGCAATAAATAGTACAGGTTAAAATCAGATTTAAAATACCAAAAAAAATTATAAAATACTTCCTCCACCCTATAGATGACCAGGGGGCAGGGCCAGCATGTTCATGCCTACTCTCCTTCCCTGCATATTCAGTGAATGTGTGGAACTCCTGTCTTCATTGGGTTACTCTTCCTGAGGGTTCCCTTTACCTCAGGCATGGCATTCTTAGGAGATCAGTGAGCTGCAACGGGGGCGGGGGGACTTCTATTCTACTGACAGAAGTGGAAAAATTGCTCTGGATCCAACCCATAACTTTAAAAAAATTGCAGTATCTATTAAAATATTTCAACATCTAATTTCTCAGATATTGGCCATTTCCCAGCACTGAACTCAATTGGCCACCAAATGAGAAGGGAGCACTCACTGGAGAAGACCCTGATGCTGGGAAAGATTGAAGGCCAAAGAAGATGGGGACTGCAAAGGATGAGATGGTTAGAAAGTGTCATAGATGCAATGAACATAAAATTGAGCAAACTTCAGAGGACGGTGGAAGACAGGAAAGCCTGGCGGAAGCTAGTCCATGGGGTCGCGAAGAGTCGGACTCGACTGTGCGACTGAACAACAACAGCAGCACTGAACTAGCTGCATATAATTGTCTGATGGCCTGCTATCAGTCCCTCAGTTTGGAATCTCATCTCTCATACCATTCATCCCTATGGGCACTGCATTTTCTGTAAAGGTATGCATTTTTGTTTTGTAATTAGCTTAGTTCATACCGTATTGAATACTACAGTTAGGTTTGTTTCGGCTCATATTAGGGTTTCTCCCTGTAGTATCCATTACTCCCTTTCACCCACAATCCATTCCGTTCTTCCAAATTTATCCAGTGATTGGGTGTGGCAGTAGTAAAAATAAAGGTTTTATCCCTCTCTCCCATTTTCTTTTAGAGCACCTAGATTTGAGGAGATGTTAGAAATGTAAGTCTCTGAAACATTTTTGAAAGTAGGAAGGAAAAGCACAGTAACCTCAAAGTTTAGATAGTTCCAGGTGGTCAGCCATGTTGGTCTGAAGCAGTAGAACAAATTTAGAGTCCAGTGGCACCTTTAAGACCATCAAAGGTTTATTCATGGTATGAGCTTTTGTGTGCATGCACACTTTTTATTATGAATAAATGACCTTTTATGAATAAATGATTCTAAATTTGTTCTCAAGGTTTAGAGTTGGGGGTTCTAAGACTTCAAAAACTTTGAAAAAATTACTTTAAATGTAGGCAAACCCCAGCAAGTTTATCCATCAATACATATAATAAAATTATATCATATAATTAAGGTTAGGGGGTTGGAATATGACTGGGGAGACCAGTGTTTAAATCCCGTCCTGCCATGATGCTCACTGGGGGATTCTGAGCTAGTCACTATCAGACTAATGTAACTTATATGGGTATTATGTATATAAGAAGGTTGGGGAACAATAAATGCTTCCCTGAGCTCCTTTATCCCTTGGCTGGGATAAAAATAGGATCAATAGATTTTACAATTCATTTATATTTGTTTTAGTTTTATTTAGGGCCAAAGCCAGCAATATTCATTTATATATTTCACTGACTAAATGCATTGAAGAGCAACAATTTCAAACATAAGGCATGAGTGAGGAGACTTCGTTTTAGAATTATATATAGGTTATTGATCCATTATGAATAAATGACACAGAATTGCAGTCTCATGGGTTTGATTCAAATATTGGTGATTCTTTTAACCTGTATGCCAAAATTGTAGCTACCAAACATGTTTAGCTTACAGACAAATTTTGACAGGAAAAAAACTTAAAATCGGCATTGATGCTTATAGTGCAGTATTTATGAATTAAAAGTAGTTTTTTCCCCATGACTTGCTAATAAACATTCTTTGTGATGTTGGTGACTCAGAATGTAACCAATGTTACCTCACTATTGTAAATTATTGGTAGTAATCTCTTGGTAATACACCTTCCATCCAAAAACCAAAGAAAATTGACATAATTTACATATGAGACAGAAAAGTACTGAATGCTAAAAATGAAAAGTATATTCTATATCATAAAAGGCATTAAGAATGACAGGTGTAACACAGGTGAATAAAACTCAGTAAAACAACCAATTCCAGCTTTTGAAAAAAAGCAATAATACTAAAAGAATGAAGATACTTTTAAGAGAACCTTAAAAGAACCATGAATGTATAGTTGAATGTTTTCCCAGTCTGGCTGCTATTCACTTGTGGCTCCATCATACAGCATTCTGGCCACATTGGAAACATAAGGTCAAATGCAGAACCTGGGAATAATGATACTTTATTTTGTCAGTTGCATTACATCTCCTGAAAAGAGGAAGAGTCCAGTAGCTCCTTAAAGACTAACAAAATTTGTGGTGGGGTATGAGCTTTCATGAGTCATTGCTCACATACATCACCTGAGTTTAAAGAACTCCCATATGGAAAGTAAAATACCATCAGATTTGCCCACATGATTCACTCTTCTGGTACTACAGTGATCTAGAACTTGAAAAACTGGTCCAATGTCTGCTCAGCTGAAAAGTTTAGTTATAGCATTAGGACTTTATTGGTTAGTAATAAAAAGGTTATCTACATTTTGAAAGCAAATATCAAAACAGTAACATTTGTGAATAAATTGTGCAATGATTGAGGGAAAATATATTACATTAATGAGAGGCATATACTATCAGAAATTATGAGGGACTGTGAATGCCTTAGTCAACCTGTTGAGGTTTATGACACTGACCTTGTTAAATGTTGTGAGCATGCACATGTCTTTTCATTGAATGAACCTTGCACATCATTAACTGCAAAGATGATTACAAACCAGTATTTCAGATATTTTAGTGGGATTGATTTCAAGCTACCAGTTTCAAGAGATTTTGTTTAACTAGATTGGATAAGATGCTACTGTTCTCTGGTTCTTTGATCTTTGCCTTTTCTACCGAAAAAATAAAACTGTTGACTTCCTCCTCTGCCAGAAGGGCACGTACTGTTGATGACAAGATTTATTAAAGGGCACATTTTAAAGAAGCATTTCATCAAAGAAGCAGAGATTCATTTGTGACTTTTTGTTTGTTTATAGGGAAAGTTTAAACAAGAAACACCCAGAGATGTAGAATGCTATTCCTTGCATTTTCTACCTCCTGAGTTCAGTGTTCTTTCCAAAAGATTACATGGAGAAATAATAAGTATGCACCAAACATCATGCAAAGACATAATGAATGTCACCAGCTGCGCAGATACAAAAACATTACATACACTCCAGTGTAGCTGATTTTTAAATGATGCATGACCTGCCTATGAAGACCATGGAACACACAAAATGCAAGCAAACTGGTGAGCTTTTAGCAGCAGCATGTACCCAGCCAGCAACTATGCTGAATGTCACCAACTGCAAATACAAAAAACCCATTCAGCATCCTCATTGTAAATTACAAATAAATTGCAGGACAATTTTACAGGATCACCAGTTTTTACTAGAACTTTGGTTGTTCATATGAATTCTTGTTGGTCAGAGACAGTCATCAAACATATTCAACTCATAGATGAACTTCTAAACAGTCATTAGTATATTCTTTTTATTTTATTTCTTTAATTCATTTATGCTTGCCTTCCTCCCTAAGAGGGACCAAGGTGGTTTACATAATTCTGCTCTCCTCAATTTTATCCTCCCAAAAGCCATGTGAGGTAGGTTAGGCTGAGAAAGCATGACTGGCCCAAGGTCAATCAATGAGCTTCAATGGAACAAGCTGGGATTCAAACCCAGGTCTTCCACCTACTAGTCTGACACTTAACTATTACACCATACTGGCTTTCTATTCTTTGTGATTGAAAATTACTCCCCACCGCTAACCTGCTGGTTGCAGAACTGTAACTCTGCTGACATCATGAGCAGGACAGAGTCAAGGTCATACCACAACTACATTGGTTAGATCCAGCACACATTTTTCTCAGTCTCACTCAATTGCACTCCTTATTACAGTCCCCGTAATTTATGGCTTTTGTTGATGCTGGTCCCATGATACTCAGCATAGCCCCTTACTGGCCAAAGGGGAGCCTTTCTTTTCCTTTCTATGAGTGGAAAATTTGGCTAGATGAAACCCCTTATGTGGATGGATAAATCCAGAAGGTTGATGTTTTCAGTGGTATAGTATCCACTGATTTACAGAGTGTCTGTTATAATCCAGGAGAAAGAGAAAAGCCCAGGCAACGTTGCTGGCATTGCACAGGAAGTGATGTAATCATGCCAGTGACTTCCAGGTAATGCTCCGATGTCTGGGCAAAAACTCTATGGTAAAACCAACTTCTAGCATAAAATTTTGGCCCAAATACCAAAGCATCACTTCCTGTGCAATGGCAGCAATGTGGCCTGGGCCTTCATCTTTCAACTGGTAAGTCCCCCTCCCACTAGCCAGCTGATCAGCAGCTAGGAACAGGGTCTGGCAGAGGGGGACCCCCACCTCCATTGGGGGGTCTGGCCACCTTATATGCAGCCCAATTTCATGCATGTTTACACAGAAATACATTTTACTGTGTTCATAGCAGTTTATGACTGCACAGGATTTCCATCTTAATCTGCCATATTCTACTGTACCACCTCTGATGTTTTCATATTCTGGATATTTGCATGTGTTTGTGTTTCAGAATCAGTAATAACGCTCAACTGAAAATATAGCTGTAAAGACAGAATTCATGGTTGGTGACCACTCTTCTAAGGCAGTTGAGGGCAATGGGCTTAGCAGTACATTACTAAGCCCAGTACTAACTATAAACCCATTACTAATGGGCTTATAATGGCACTACACACACATTTAAGTGCTATCAAGTCACTTCAAACTTAGGGCAACCCTACAAATTAATGACCTCCACAATGACTTACCTTACTCAGGTCTTGCAAACTGAGGGGCATGGCTCAGCTGTAGAGCATCTGCTTGGCATGCAGAAGGTCCCAGGTTCAATACCCAGCATCTCCGGTTAAAAAGATCAGGTAGGAGGTGATGATATGAAAGACCTCAGCTTGAGACCCTGGAGACCCACTGCCAATCTGAGCAGACAATACTGACTTTGATGGACCTGTTGTCAATACGCTAAAGGCAATAAGGTTCTTTGACTTGTGTGGCTAGCCAATAAACTACACAGTGAAAACAATCATCCAGGCAGTAAAGGGTAACAAAAGGATTTTATTTGAATAAGGAACACCTCACAGGATTGTGGGTGTTCAATAAGCAAATGCAATGAGCAGACTTATATACTCTTTTTGCTCCTCCTTACTTTATATCATCACTGACATCATGTAGACATGCTCAGTTCAGTTTTCTTTGTCTGGTCAGTCATCAATCAAATATTTGGCACAGGATGGTAGTTGGCTGAATTTCCCACTCCTACAACACAGGTTTTGAACTATGGTGCTGGAGAAGTCTCTTGAGAGTCCCTTGGACTGCAAGAACATCAAATCAGTCAATCCTAAAAGAAATCAACCCTGACTGTTCCCTGGAAGGCCAGATAATGAAACTGAAGCTCAAATACTTTGGCCACCAAATGAGAAGGGAGGACTCACTGGAGAAGACTCTGATGCTTGGAAAGATTGAAGGTCAAAGAAGAAGGGGACAGCAAAGGATGAGATGTTTAGAGGCAACGGACATGAAATTAAGCAAACTCTGGAGCACGACGGAAGACAGGAGGGCCTGGCATGATTTGGTCCATGGGGTTGCGAAGAGTCGGACTTGACTGTGCGACTGAACAACAACAACAATAACTCAGGTGCAGGTCATTATTTCTAATTTATAGCTTTGTTTACTCCTTTGGCAGTCCTCCCAGACCCCTGTTACCTCTGGCTGAACTTCTCAGGCTGGGTTCATTCTCAATACTACATTCTGTCAGTTCAGTTACAAAATTCTACAAACTTAGTTCTTCTTTACACTTAATGCATGTATATAAAATTATCATAAAGCATTTTATAAACCTTTTCACTAACAGGGATACAAGAATATGAAACCATATCATTAAAATGACATTCTAAAGCATTAAACTCTTTACATGAATTCTTTTAGTATTTCAAAATACCTTGTAGCATTAAGCTCTTGTATATACATTGATTTACACATTATTATTCATTTTAGTTCATCAGGGAAATTTTACAGAATTATTTTTGATTATTTCATGAAGCTTGTTCAGCTAAAAATTGAAGTAAAACACATAGCTCAGTTTAGTCTGTAGGAGACACTGTTCTACAATACAAATGATTTACCCTTTTTAATCGGGGCCAAGAGTCATGATTTAATGCCCACCTGTGCCTCCTGATTGGCAAATGTGCATGATTTAATGACTTTTATTTTGGCTGAACGTAATAGTTGGATCCTCCCTAAACATTTGAGATGCACTTCAAAACATCCCCTTTTAACTTAGGTTCTTTAATTGACCTGTCCATGATTTATATTATCAAATTGGCTAAGATCCACAAACACCTGCTTGTGTATAATGATTTCTTTTTAGGCAAGCAGTCTCAAGCTAGCAGGACTTAACTTTCTATAGCAAAATAAAGAATAGTTGCTTTTGCAAATATACATTAACTTGTCTTAAACATAACATGAAGTCTTAAAAACCAAACAATTATATGAAGAGAAAGGATTTCTCTGTGTTACAATACATCATTCTAATTAGGCTTAGGCTCTTCCCTTTGAAATAGAAGAGAAAATGATTGGCAGTGATTACAAGCCTTCTTAATTAGCATTACTAGCAAACAAAGCTTTATTCTAACTATAAAATCTTTTCCTTCTTTAAAATATTACAATACATATATAGATATTCAATCCAAGCATCTAATACATTGAATATGTTAAGCATGATCTATGTCTCATTTAACCATAACTTCTCATTGAGAGCTGCTTCATATAGGGCAAAAACCATTTATAAACTTTTTACCTCATTAGCAAATCTGTGCCAAGTAATTCTGACCGAAATTGGCAGAAACTTTCAACAAGGGAGGATCATACCTGCACTTCAAAGAACACAGCTCCCTATTCTTTTGAAGTCAATAATTCCTAATTAAAAGGTTACATCACAAACACTCCTTTTCTTCCATTAAAACAAAGGCTAAAACATGTCAATTAAAAATGACTGAAATAATTTAGTATTTCTAGAGTTTTGAAGCAGGATGTTATTCCTCCAGGAGAAACCCAAAGAATTTTATCCCAAAGGTTTCTATAAGACAGTAATAATCAATTAAAACATTTAAACCTGGGCATACTCTACAAATCTCCCGTTTGACCCAAAACTGACTCTTCAGTTTCCTGGGTCACTCCCGGATGTTTACGTTCACTTGCTGTAGAGCAGATTATTGCTGGAGGGCCATATAACATTGCTTAGCTATTTGTAAAAATTTGCAAAGGTTTCCACACACATTTATGACAGTTAGAATGCACTGGATATACTGACATAAGCTTATGACCACTATTATTAACTAGTAAAAAATACAAATACTATAAATCAGATCCTAATCCAGATAACCATTCAAAGAGACAGCTCACCCATGGATGAACTGTTTAGATGTACTGGAATCAATAGGAAACCAATAAGGCTGGCACATGCCATGGCTGCACAAACCCAGCAATCATACACATTTACTTAGTGTGCTGAAATGTGTGCCATTTGTAAATACAAATTGTCCACTCCAGTCTCGATATAAATTCAAAGCTTCCACTGGGGTACCACTTACTCTCGTTACTAATCCTAGGCATATTAAAAGCATCATTTGCCCATGTCTAACCATCTTCTGTGGACAACAATTATCATTCTGTTTCTTTACATTAGCCATATACTTAATGGTGCTGGTGCAATACAATCTGTGGTATAATCTATGGATTTAAGATACTGGTACATAAGGCGCAAGTCCACGAATTTTATCCCAAAGGTTTCTATAAGACAGTAATAATCAATTAAAACTCCCTAGGGCTTTGTGACTTCAGGCTTAAAGGAGATGGTGGCCACTGTGTGTTTACGCAAGGCATTAAGAGTGAGGTATCTCCATGGAGAATTTGCCAAAACCCATTTAAAACCTCTCACTCTCCTCTGCATCCTTGAATGTTGACCAATATTGCAGATGAATCTCTGTTATAATTCCTTGTAGAAGTGAAGATTTTCCTATCAATGCATCTATGAATGCATTCTGCAAATCCAAGCTGATTTCCAACAGATATAGAGAGCGTACTTTTATAATGTGGGCAGTACCAGGTAGGATATGTTACCCACTTTCCCCTGCCTTCACCAAAAGTATTTGCATACATGTGCCACAAAAGCTCAGGCACTGTAGGCTCTAAAGTCACTTCTTGAACAACAGTCTCAGGTCATTGAACAGCTCTAAGCACCAGGTTGAGTCTTCGGGGCTCCTGCGTTACCTCCTCTCCAGCTGTAGCAGTATCAGCAACCAAGACGTCATCTGTTGTTAACAGTCTCTTGCTTCCTTCTCGATGGTTAAGGCTTGTCCCTCGAACCACTCTCTTGACTCGGGTGTGTTGGACCCAGCCCAAGTTGCCTTCAACTTTTATGGCAGCACTCAGAAAGGCCCCTTCCACTCTGGGGTCAATGGCTAGACCCAATGACCGGGCTGAACCATATGGGCAGGAGCATCTAAGGACAAAGGCCACTGGAGGAAGGCACACTTGTGGAGGGTGGAGAAAACAAACTGCAGGGCAATAACATATTCTTTTAACATTTGATTACCAATTACATTTGATCATCCATTTCTGAAAGCACCTTCCCCGAGGAACCCCAACCATAAAGGGACTCCCATAAATCAATTCAAATGATGCTAGTACTAACTTTCCCCGAGGGGATGCTTGAATGTGGGTAAGGGTCAATGGTAAAACTTGCAACCAAGTCAACATTATTTCAGTTCACATCTCAATTAAAAGCCTTGTTCAACCATTCAGCTTAGCTACTCGCTGGGGTCTCCAGGCAATACAGAAATCCCATTTGATATCCAACATTCAAGAGACCCACACAAATAGTTTTTTCAAAATCTGTCTTCAGGCAACTTTGGGGTCTTCCATCTGTGGTTGTATCATCATCATCATCTTTCATTGTTCTTTGTTGCCTCTTTGTCCTTTTTGCCATCTCTTTTTCTTCTTGGGTGTAGGGTGGTTCTTGAGGCCATCTGATATGAATGGAGTGAGGTGCCTTCTATTGGTTGCACAGCTGCTGCTTTGGATGCTTCATCTGCTCGATGACTTCCTTGGACTTCAGAAGAGGCCGCCCTTTGATGAGCTCTGATGTGAATTTCAGCGACTTATGCTGGTTACATCAGGTTCTCCAGGAGCTGTAACACTTGGGGACCATTTGCTATCTTGTCTCTGGCTTCTGTGATACCAAAGGCATACCAAAGGCATATCAAGAGTCAGTATAGATGTTCACTCTTTGTCCTGTAGCCACTCTAAGAGTTTGTGAAAGGGCGTGCAGCTTGGCTGCTTGTGCAGACCACGATGATGGTAGCGGTTAAGCTTCAATGGTATCTCATTGCATGACTATTGCATAACCAGTCTTCTGTTCTCCATTCACCAGTCTACTGGAACCATCCACGAAGTATTCCAGCTCTGCATTTGGGATGGGAGAATCTTTCAAGTCTGGTCTCATTTGCATCACTTCATCAACCATGGGTAGACACTCATGTAGTCTGGCTTCTTCTTGTTCTACAGGAAGTAGAGTTGCTGGATTCAGATGACTGTGGCTATCATAGGTCACATCATCTCTTCCGACGAGGAGGGCTTCATAAGCCACTTCGCCCCCCTTTGCTGTAGAAGAGTGGCTACAAAATGTGAACAATGCACATGCATTGGCTGCTCTAGGGGTAGCTTTTCTTCCCTCTTCAACTGCCATGGCTGTTGCTGCAACTGCTCGCATGTGTGTGGGCCATCCTTGAGCCACTGTGTCCAGTTGCTTGGATAGGTAGGCTACAGGTCTCAGGTCTCTTCTCAGCTTCTGGGTAGAATACAGCAGAGGCTACACCTTGATGCTCATGGACAAAAAATTCAAAGGGCTTCTCCAGATCAGGTAATGTGAGTGCTTGGGCCTTCATGAAGGTCTTCTGCTGTCCATTCAAGAGCTTGGGGGTGGAGTCTATGGCATTGCACCTGTCTGAGATCCCACCCCTCCTCAATCCTCATCCTCTCCAGGCTCCATCCCTCAAATCTTTAGGAATTTCCCACCTGACGTTGGCAATTTTATCAGGACTGGCCCCAAGGAGTGTTCTCCCAAAGGCCAAAATAGGTGTGAAAAGGGTCTTTTACTGACAGAACCTGGTTGCCTAGCAACAGGCACTGAGGAGATAGTTGCCACCTCTGATTAGGGAAATACCTGGAGAGTTGAGGGGTGGATCCTATGGAGGGCAGCATTGGGGGGGCATGGAAGGACTCAGCAGGGGATAATGCCATAGGGTCTATTCTCCAAAGCAGCCATTTTATCCAGGGGAACTGATCTCTTTCATCTGGAGATCAATTGTAGCAGTGGGAGATCTCCAGGTCCCACCTGGAGATTGGGAACAATGGTTCCCCATGAGGGAATGGTGGGCTTGGAGGATGGAGTCTATGGCATTGTACCTGTCTGAGGTCCCACCCCTCCTCAAACCTCACCCTCTCCAGACTCCATCCCTCAAATCTCCAGGAATTTCCCAGCTGGAGTTGGCAACCCTATCAGGACTGGCCCCAATGAGTTTTCTCCCAAAGGCCAAAATAGGTGTGGAAAGGGCCTTTTACTGACAGAACCTGGTTGCCTAGCAACAGGCACTGAAGAGAAAGCACAGTTGACACCTGATTAGGGAAATACCTGGATATTTGGGGGGTGGATCCTATGGAGGGCAGCATTGAGGGGGGGATAGAAGGACTCAGCAGGGGATAATGGCATAGGGTCTACCCTCCAAAGCAGCCATTTTCTCCAGGGTAACTGATCTCTGTCATCTGGAGATCAATTGTAACAGCGGGAGCTCTCCAGGTCTCACCTTAGGGTTGTCAGCCTCCAGGTGGGGCCTGGGGATCTCCTGCTTTTACAACTGATCTCCAGCTGACAGAGATCAGCTCCCCTGGAGAAAATGGCTGCTTTGAAGGGTGGACTCCATGGCATTGTACCATGCTGAGGCCCCTCCACTCCCCAAAACCCACCCTCGCCTTGATTCACCCCCAATGTCTCCAGGTATTTTCCAACCCAGACCTGGCAATTGTATATCTCACTGAGGTCCTCCCCAAACTCTGGCCTCTCCAGCTTCCAACCCACGAATCTCCAGGAATTTGGCAATGCTATCTCACCTGGAGATTGGCAACCCTAGGAGAAAGTCAGCCATGCAGCAGGGGGTTGAAGTGTTTGATGGTCCCTGGCCCGACTCATTAACCAGCCAGCCAGCCAGCCAGCCATGGTGGCTCATTAGCAAGCCATGATGGAGGCAAAAAGGAGAGAGAGCTGTTTTAAGTTAATTCTGACAGGAAAGTGTTTTTTTTTTACTGACATAAGTTGGTTGCCTACCAACAGCCACTGAGGAGACAGTTAGTCACAATTAGTCCCAGAGAAGTGTCTTCCTCAGGAGAGAGGCTTTCCAGGAGCTGGAGCTCATTTCTTCTAGGCCAGACCCTCCCTGGTGTTAGAGAATGAACTGGATATTTACTTTATGGATTATATTTATTGCTACACACAATGGACTGTGCACACACACATAGGCTCAAAGAACTGTACACTTTAAGTCTCCTGTTATGATGCTACACATAGAAGGTGCCTGCACATGCCTTACACGTGAATAAGGTTTCAGGTACACAGTTACTAGCCTGGTGAAAGAAGCACATACTTCCATTATTGTGAGCATAACAGCTCTGAGCAGAGACAGCCCCCATTGCTGAACTGTTTGTGGTCACTACCACCCATCAACAGCTTTGTTCCTGCTTTGGTATTTCCTGCCAAATGGACATTTGGTTCACAATGAGAATGGCCAGCTTCATCAGCAATACAATGAAGCATCCTGGCGCCAAGGTCTTCACACCTGTCCAGATGCCATCCTTTGAGCAAGGTTTTAGGTTTCAATATTGGCCACCCCTCTTAGGTAATCACCCTTCCTACATGCAACTAATAGGATTGTTTTTGGGACGGACTAACAGGTAGGTGGGCCAAGAGGTTGGAACAGTTACCACCCATCTCTTGGACCCACTATAAAAGATAAGGACCATTCACCTGGCCCTTCCTAGCTAGCAAACCCCCTGCAACATCCCCTATCTGCTTTTATTCCCCCTTGAGCCCCACTTGCTATCCCCAAACCCTTGCCTCTACTTTGATCTCTTGATCTGCAGTCAAGAGACCCACACGTTCTGGCTGGTTCTGGTCATGTGTGAATTCCCTTTGTTTTCTATTTCTTCCCATCCATTCTTCATTGGGACAATCAAGCTGCAAGCCACCATCACCCTTACCTGCTAATGCAAACGTGCTTATTTTAATACTGTAATTTTAAGGAACTTGATTGAATGTGTGAGTGCATCAGTATTGTTTGTATGAGATATATTTTCAAGTAAAAGACATCTATTTTAAACTACAACAGCCTCGAATCCTTTACTGGTAACTCTTGTTGGGAACAGGACCTTGGTATACTTGGCAAGAACCCATTTATAAATTGCCAATTGCTGTAAATAAAGCAATTCGGCTAACACTGGCGCTGCCGCTGCTGCTGAAGGAAGGTGGGGGAGCCTTTGAAAGGCACTGGGCAGCCTTCTCTGAGGTGCAGCCCGCTGAGCTATCACCCTGACAAAGTGCAGGCCTTGCGGCAGAGGGAGAGGAGCCACAAGGGGCAGTGAAGGTGAGTGCTTCCCCTGCTTGCCGCCGCTCTCTAGGTCTGCCTCCTTCTCCCCTGTGGAGGGGTTGCTGCTCTCTCGGCGGAGCATCCATCCCCTTCGCTGGCTCCCTCCAGACTGAGGGCAAAACACTGTCCACTGGCTCGGTGGGTGGGGCCGAGCCAATGCAGTGAGCCAATGCAGCCACGGGATTGGGAGACTGTGAGACGCAGCTGAGCAGGCGAAAGGCTGTGGAAGCATGTCCAGGAGGGACACCAAAACTCTTTTATTATAAGGAGAGATGACCAGCATTGGCCTCAAACAGGTGGCTTCAGGTAATGACAAAATGTTTTGGGTTTTTAAAATATTTTTTTAATTGAAATTTCAAATGAACAACAACAACAACAACAAATACAAGATAATCAATTGCACATAAACTTAGAAATGGAATACAAAAAATCAAATAACATTAACATAGTACTGTTCTTATAGGGAATCAAATACCAATAAACATGAACAGTTTCCCGAATGACTAATTATACAACCAAATTTGTATCAAGACAATTTAAACTTCAATTTTAAAGATTAATAAAACAGTTCAAAAATGAGCAAACACGCTGTAAAGTTTGTTTTTTGGTTCTTTTGCTTTTGTGTTGAGATATGTCAATACAGGAAACCAAAAATCAGCAAACTTTGAATTGTAAGATCAGAGATCTTAGCCATAATTTTAAAATCCCATAGCTTATTGACCCATTGTTTGTTTGTCTTTCCAATCAGGTTAATGCCAATGAAGATCACATGCTCTGCATATGCATGAGATCCTCAATTAAGTAAATTACCTGATATCCCTTGCATTAACAAGGTGAAACATGGGGGTAAATCTTTCCTCAGTGCTGTGGACTTGATGACTGTTCTCTGAAACTATGTCTCACCCACACCTGTGTTCTTCCTCTGTTCCTTATGTAATTGCTTTTTTGCCCTTAGGCCACAACAAACCAGCAGTTATGGCTTCATAGAGAAAAATATAATATTAATAGAAATAGAAATTAAAGGGAACCAAAGTTTAAATTAACCATTTTTATGATGTCAAGAACGAAATAGTTAGGCCTTTACTAGTTCTCAACACCTTCAGCTTTCCCTAGCATTATTGTCTTTTCCAGATGTCACTGTAAGGCCCCCTCCCTTTACACCTCTCTCTCTCTCTTTCTGAAAGGCATTTGAAAGTGTTATATGTGGAGAAACAAGTTCTCTGCCAGGAAAAAAACAAATACAGTTTCTAATAATTTTGGATTGCATGTTATTAGTATTGCTTTTTTGTTAATGTATAAAAGTTCTGCAATGGAATAGCGGAGGCTTTCAAATTGTTACAATGCCTTTATTTCCCGGAGGCCTGACTGACAACCAGGTGAGGCTTGCAAATCTTTCAAGTCCTCTCAAGATCAGAGGGTAATCAAAATCACTGGAACAAGCCAGACAAAAGCGTATCAACAAAGATGCAGCTAATTTACCTATTTGCCTCATTTATAGTCCACTATTCTTCCCAGTAGGGATCCAGAGTGACTTAGGTTGCACCCAAGGTCACCAAGTAGTGATCTCCTGGAATTACAACTGATCTCCAGGTGACAGAAATAATTTCCCCAGAAAAAAATGACTAGTTTGGAGGGTAAATTCTATGAAATTATACCCCACTGAGCCCCCTTCTCAAACTCTGCCCTACCCTCTACCCCAAATCTCAAGAAATTTCCCAACCCAGAGTTGTCAACGCTATCACCAAGTGAGCTTTAATGACAGAGTGGAGATTCAAACCTGGTCTTCCCAGAATCTATTTGGGCAGGGTAACCACCATATCACACAGTCTCTTCATAAAATAAAGTTGACGATAAAAACTTAAAATGACCAGATAACCAAAATATGAAAAGACTAAAATTACAAAAAAATCTTGCTCAAACAAATAATTTCATTCATTCCAACAGTGGAGCACATATTTAACATGATCATAATCTGTGATTTATAAGGTATAATTTCACTAAAAATGCTTTGTTGAAGCAAACTCAAAGTATATTACAGAACTAAATGTTCTGTTCTGCTGTCCCTCTGATCACAGGGGAAGTGAGTCTCATATTCACATTCTATTCTTATGGGAATTCTAGTTTGCAAAACATATCTTGAAACACAATGACAAAAATATATGTTGTGCAGGAATAGCTATTGATTATTTTTAGCATGCCTATTTATATGATCTATTCTCAGTCAAAATATGTCACATCTTATATGCACAATATGTTACTCATGCAGTTTCAGAAATGTATGAAGACAGAAAAGAGAACATATAGCAGAAGAGAGAGCAGGTAAAAGTAAAGGACACAAGCTATCTGAACAATCTGAAAAGACTAGCTATTGGGAAGAGATGAGGCACACACAAAAGGGCCCATGATACTAGCATGAGATCTCTTCTTCCATAGCTTTCTCCCATAGCTTTTTGCTGCTGCCACAGCTCCCAGCCATGCCCCATCAGCCATGCTGACAGGCCTGCTGTGGCTCTCAGCCACCCAATCCACCATCAGCCATGCTGCCAGGCCCACTGTGGCTCCCAGCCCCACCAATGGAGACAATCCTGGGCCTGCCACAGCTCCAAGCCACCCCCATCATCAGCCATGCTGCTGGCCCATTGCAGCTCCTGGTCACCCCTTCTACCAATAGTGACAATTCTGCCCTCCCCAAAAAAGAGGAGGAGGGAGCTGCATTGTCTGCCCATGCAGAGACTATGCTTTTTAGGGGGGATATACCCCCCATGTAATTTTTAATGATTTCAGATTTTTTTGTAAACCTGGTGGGTTCCCCAAGTTTGCAGAACTGTTTTCTGCCAGTGTAGGCTCTATCTGTGGATTCAGATACCGGCAGATCCGCCCACATGTGACTATTAGAACATAAGATAGATATTTATTCTCAAATACCCTTCACACATTCCCTCACACATTCAAAGCCAACCACCAAGATTTATCAAAGCTTGTCCTCACAGCTCAAGGGTCCAGCATACTCCTCCATCTTTCTTTCTGTGTCTCCTCTGTCAGCAAGTAGCAAATGCTTGCCTAGAAGGGGTGAGACTTGAAGATAAAGCCTCTTCTCTTCACTTTCAAATTGAATGGCCATTATTTCAGCCAGCCAATTGGGGCCTCATGCCTTATTTGAAGAGGCGCCATGGCAAACAGATACTTGGCTTTAATGCCATGAATACCTTTTATCTAAAGGTAAAGGTTTCTGTTGCTTGAAAGCCAGTCAAATCCGACTCTAGGGGTGCGGTGCTTGTCTCTGTTTACAAGCCGAAGAGCCAGCACTGTCCAAAGACATAATTCACAGTCTAACAATGGGGAACTTCAGGAATTAGTCCATACCTGTGGAACAGGGAAATAAAATATAGATGCACTAATTTATTAGTCATAATTTATTTTCAGAAGTGATGGACTAGACGCTGAGGTGCACTGAATGCTGTTACCTTCCTACCGAAATGGTACCTATTTATCTACTTGTAATTTCTTGCTTTCAAACTGCTAGGTTGTCAGGAGCTAGGACCAGAGACGAGAGCTCACTCTGTCACGGGGCACTCAGGTCTCGAACTGCTGAACTACCAACCTTCCGGTCTGCAGTTCAGCATCTTAACCACAGAGACACTGCAGCCCTACCTTTTATCTAGAGAAGCTCATATAGGTACTGGTAAGGTGTATGCACATGATTCTTCCCTCCGGAGGGGCACTGACTCTGATTGATTCAGGAGACAGTGTGCTAATCTACCTTATTAAATAAGATTAGATCCAGTATTCGGCCAATGGAAGGTGCTGAGGGTTGCAGAACTTTCTCACATTTGCCTCACCCTAGATCTCTTTTCCAGTCCTGGGAAAGTTTATTCCCAGAACCATGGGACCTGTGTGGACTAATACATGAAATATTGGACCCAACTTATAGTTATGTTGATTAACAGTTGCTTGTGAAGGCTTTTGCTTCTCTAGGCCATTCCTAAGATATAACCTTTATTTCAATAGTCCTCAGTATTTCTCAAAATGTGATCAATTTCTTATAGCCTCCGCTTGATTTGCCA
Organism: Gekko japonicus; assembly: GCF_001447785.1. NCBI lineage: Eukaryota > Metazoa > Chordata > Lepidosauria > Squamata > Gekkonidae > Gekko > Gekko japonicus. Next base: position 64,275 of record NW_015163202.1, on the reverse strand, counting down.
AGACTTCCCAATAATAATACACTGTTAGCAGGGGTCATTTCGTAGAAAAAGAGCTAGGGGGACTCATTAGCATAACTCATTAGCATATGCCACACCCCCTGACATCACCGGAAGTGTGTCCTCCCCACAGCCGGCGGCGACCTCCAGCGGGCACCAGCAGGGAGCTCCAGGCCCCGCCCTCCCACACCTCACCCGGGGGGATAGCGTCCCCCCGCGTCCCCCCCAAATGACCCCTGACTGTTAGCCTGATTGCTCTGGATTAATTATCAATATTGGGGAATTATGAATTATTATTAAGCAATCAGCTAAACGACCTTTCACCTGTATATACAGAGGGTGCCACTCTTCCAGAAATATCAGTGACAGACAAGGAGACTGAGTTTTAGTTAGAATAATGTCTTTTACTGTAAATCTTCTTCACACACAAACAATACACAATCACACACACAAATATTCAGATTCTAGGAAATAAAGAGGGATTTTTACACGTTCGCATTAGCAGGAGATTCGTTGGTTGGGAAATACATTACCTGGTCCGAAGAGATGAAGCTTGCCAAATGGAAAAATAAGGGAATACTAGAAAAATGGGGATTATACTAGGAAAATGGAGTGTGCAGACTGACCAGCAGAAAGCACAAGGTAGGCCTTAGCTGCAGACTAAAAGCCTGGGGTAGGATGGGTAGCAGATAGCTACAAGGATGAGAGTCAGAGAGTATAGCGGTCGTTGAGGGGGTGTAGAGAGAGCGAGCACATGGCCGGCTGTCCCCTTTTATAAGGTGGGTTTGGGAGGCTGGGCCAGGCTAGCCACATGTCCCTTGGGGGTGGCTTCAGGTGGTCACATGTCCTAGTCACATGACTTGGCCCACCTCCTCTGGGGTGTCACATGGAGAGGGCTTGCTGGACTCCACCCTTGACACAACCCTTGTGGTCCATTTCAAAAAGTGGAAGTGAGAGGGCCTAGCTTGGACAAGGATTGATGCAATTAAGCTGGTAGCCCAAAGACACCTGATTAGCATGATGATTGAGTCAGCAGCTAGCATTGATTGTCCCCTTTTGTCTTGAGGCTGCAAGACCAGTTCTCCAGGTGGGTAGGTGGGCTGCCAAGCTAATTCCTTTGTTAAGGAAAAACTGAAGTTAATCCTTTGACAAAGTTGTTGGGGGGAGAACATGCCAGGTGAAGGTGAAGTAAGTTCTTTGTTTGAACAGCCAAAGCAAATGGCTGCTGGCCTGGCTCTTTGTGTGTGTACAGGAACATCTCTGGAATGGGGTGACTTGGGATCCATGTTCTCAGGCTCTTGCTGGTGCATATCTGGCATCTCAGTCTGGCCACCAATCATCATAGTCCCTTGGCACACATTAGACATAGTTCATAAACAGGGCAAAAAGCTCCTTGCTGGCTAACAACACTAGGCTATGATGGCACTACCATACAGCAAGCCACCCCAAATAATTTTCCTTCATACAGGCTACTATCTGAAAATAGAAAGTCTAAATGAATGTACTCTGATCAAAGAAACAAAAGCAACTCTGCAGTGGGCAGGCATTAGAGGTAGGCAGGCAGCGCACACCTCTGGAAGTTATCTTACACACCAAGTTAATTCCAGTCGTATTCCATTGGGCTGAGATGCCAAGCGAGTCTGTGTGTCTCTATCACTTGCCTGACTTTTGCAACAGACCATGGGAAGAGCTCATTGCTCTTGCTTTTGACCCAGAAGAATAAAGTGAACCCACCATCTTACAAAGACAGACAGCTGCTAACAAACCATGGGACAACCTTGTTAGCTTCTCTGTATCTCTGGTTGGCCCACTAAACTGTGTCACTTACCATTACTCAGTTATAACTCTCTTGTGCAAAAAAACAAGCCTTCTCAGTGCATAACAAATTATTTTTGCTTAGCATTTTCCATTACTGCTAAATAATGGACAAAATAGGCTATTATGCAGCACTCCATAGTTAATGTATTTTATCAGACCAAATACTCATATTGAACAGACATATAATTAATTCACAGTCTAACAATGGGGAACTTCAGGAATTAGTCCATACCTGTGGACCAGGGAAATAAAAGATAGATGCACTACTTTATTAGTCATAATTTATTTTCAGAAGTGATGGACCATTTCTTTTATAACAATGCTATTTATCTTGAAACAAATTCATGCGAAATAAAACAAGCACATACTTTTCTTCCTTCAATGCGAAGCACTTTTAGGATTTTGATTAATAGCGTGAATAATGTGATTTTTTTCTTATTGTCCTAAAGTATTTAGCACAAGTGACCTTGATGGCCTCTACATTTTAGATAATTTTTGCACTTAAAATCTCATATTCAAGCCCAATTTTTTCCATTTTTGCTCACTCACAAACCAAGTCCTACTTTTATATACCAAATTACATGTAATGAGTCTCTAAGCTTTTCTGAAACAGATCAAAAGAAGAAGGGAATTCTTGGAGTTGATTTTCATCACTTTCAAACTTTTAAGTCATGTTCACACTTTACTTGAACATCTGTGGGCAATGACACTGGTACATCACCCCCACTGGTACATCACCCCTACATGTTATATTGAGCCTTTCATATAACCGATATGCTTTGTAGAACTCTCTTCATATGATGAGGAACCCCAAAGGAGCATGTATTTTCATCACCCAAGGATATTTATCCAAATATTTTGGGTTGTGCCCTATGTGAAAGGAGCATGTATTTTCATCACCCAAGGAGAACATAGGTTTTATGTGGATATTTATCCAAATATTTTGGGTTGGGCCCTATGTGAATCCGCAGATGAGAATCCGTCTCCTGCCACAGACCACAGCACCTAGGAAGAAAAACCAATGAACTACTGAACACAACAATGGAACAATTACTTACAACACCCTGAGGGGGCGTACATAGCCTCTGTAAGCAGACGATCACCATCTCCCCACCTGCTGAATGTCAGCTGCAGTATAGCTTAAGACTGCAGTGGTGGAAGCAGCACCTATCGTGAAAGAGTGAGTGCCAAATTTCACTCCTGAGAGGCCCAACTCGAACAAAGCCTGGGCAGTAACAGCCCAAAACTGGTGCTTTGTCAACGGACTTCCATCATCATGACTAAACAGGTAACTGTCTGCCCTTCCCCACAATGCCATGTATTGAGACAAGGCCAGTACTGGGCAGAGTTCCATATCAGAACAGGTACCTAACTTCACCACTGACCCTTTACGTCACTGGTCAGTCTCAGAGCTCCTGATTGTTACATGCACCTCTTTGCCGATGAATTGAAGGTCCCTCACCTGCAAAGCTTTTCAAGACCGGTCAGTCTTAGACAGAGCAACCAGCTCACTTACCCAGAGCACCCCAAAGAATGTGAGTAATGAAGCTGTGTGAAAAAGACAAGCCTCATATCCTGATGTGCAAACAACACCCCAGGATGCCCGCAACCCCTTGAGGACTGCTGGGAAAATGGACCACCTCCCATCCTTCTGAACTCCCCCTTCCAGGGACCAACTCTCAGGCATCTTTCAGATCCGGAAGTCCTTGGTAATTTCCTGAAAACCCAAAGCCTTGCTGGTGAAAGCCAGGACAGAAAGTCAGCCCCGAATGGAATGCACAGCCAAGCTAGTTTCCTTTAAAGGCACACAAGGATAACTTGCTCTGCCAAAATGGGCCAAACCCTGGGATAACCTTCCTTATACCTAAGCTCATCAAATCGGCGAACTGCACATTCATACCCTTTCTGTGTGCTAGGGGCAATGGCGAAGCCTATAGTATGGCAACTGGAATATTAACTTTGCCAACTGAGTTAAAAATAAGCAGCAGATGAGATGCCATAAGAACCAGATTGCACATGACTGGGTTCCACACATAATGGGGAACAGAACTTCCCTCCTCCCAAATGTTAGCATGAATATTCATGCTGTACCATGCTGTACAGAAATACTTTTCCTTGAACCATAGCCATGGCTGATTGCTGAGTGTCAAGCCCACCCTGGGCTCCGGGGGCAGACCCTCCCATGATGTCTCAAGGCGGGGAAGGTCCGACGGCTCTGGGATACAAGGCTTGTAAAGAAGAGGGGGAGCGTTGGGGCCTCAGATAGGTAGGGGATGGAGTTGAACGCCACTCCGTAAGTCCCTCTACCTCCATGCTTTGGTTCCCTACCCTCTCAGCGTCCTCCATGGACTCCTTCTCTCTCTCCCAGCATCAGGTAGTTTCGAGCACGTCTTTCCTCCCCGGCCCCTTCACTTCCCTCTCCTTTATACCCAGCTCCCTCACTCAGCATTGTCTCCCATCCCCACCTCCCTCTCCTTCCTCCCAGCCCCACTCCCCTCGATAAGCTCCGACACCTTCCCTGCAGCCGTGGTTTGGTCGTAGCTACACCGGTTGTGGTCTTGGTGGCCCAGGGCCACGCCGTCGCCACCAGCATGTAGGGTTTCATGAAGTCGTGGGACCGCCATCAGCCTCTCCCCTGTGTCATTGGCCTCTTCTGCTGCTCCCCGTGGCTCTGTGCTCTGAAGTTGGGTGGGGTCGGACTGTTGTGTCCCGACTGTGCTGACGGGGCTCGACAAGGCAGGGTCTTCTCGGTCTGCCAGTTGGTGAGTTGGTGGTCATTGGGGTCTCTGGGGGGTGTGGGTTAAATCCTGGGATCCCTGAACTGGGACACTGAGAAAGCAGAAAGCCCTCAGAACACACGTACACATCTGCAACCCTGCCAATCAAGAAGATCACTAGTTTCATGACCAATAAGACCAATAGGAACTCTTGGTCTGGGACAAGTGATGCTCTCTATTCTTGGTGCTGGGGGGGCAACAGTGGGAGGGCTTCTAGTGGTCTGGCCCCACTGGCGGACTTCCTGATGGCAACTAGTATTTTTGGCCACTGTGTGATGGAGTGTTGGACTGGATGGACTATTGGCCTGATCCAACATCGGCTTCTCTTATGTTCTTATGTAAGAGCTCTGACCAACATATTGTTTTGGGATCTTAGGACAATGTTATGGTTATGGGATTTTGCAGTCCCCTGAGTGCCAAAGTAAACAATGAATGAGGGAAAAATTAAGTCATACCTCTGTTTCCAGGTCTGAAGAGTCAGGTGCTACCATGGTATCATACTTCTCCCAGGGAAATGTAGAAAAGTGCAGAAGAAAGGCAGGCTTGGTAACAGAGTAACTTTGAAAGCAGCTTTTCTTCTTAAGACAGTTGTAACCTTTTCTGTATAGGGCTTGCCTGCTTTGAGGATACCTTGTGGCCTCCAAAGGTTGATCCACATCCTGCCCTCCCCTCCTCCTTCTTCCCACAAGTTTGAGGGTTGACAGTCTCACAAGACTGTGAGAGTCCCATCTCTTCAACCTTCTTATCTCCTTGAATAGGATATCTATAAAACTGCATCAGCTTGCTAGGAAACAGAGCTAAAACTAGGATGGAAGTGTTGTAGTGTGGCAATTAATGGTTTAGCATTTAGATTTAGATTGGCTAATACACATTAAATAAATGGGCTTCCTGCTTGTTTTACAAATTGGAAAGCTGTTTTGATCCAAGCCAGTGTTCAAAATTGAATATTTTCTGTTGACATTGTCTTCTGGTGAGCTCAAAGCAATGTCCACTGAAAGAAATGTCCAGAAGGCCAAGTGTCTCCAATCGTAGAGGAATCTGTGAACACAGTAGGGAAAACAAAACTATGGACTAACCATGCCTGACAAAAGAAGAGAAAAAAGATAAAGTGCATAAGCCACACATCAAAGTTGCCCTAAAGTCAGCCAGCCACTGTCACAACATGTTTCCTGCACCAGTAACATTCTCAGCACTTGTCAGTGTCCTCAAAGTGTTGGCCAAGCACATCTAGGAGAAAGAAACAGCCTTGTAAAAAAAACACAACCCTACTTCAGACAGAAGAGCAGAGAAGAATAAGGCACTCTTTCTAGAGCATAACTACTTGACATAGATGGGGGGGGTCTTAGGCATATTTTGTCTTCTGCTGCTTAAAGTTTATCCTTTTTGATTTGTTAGTATAATGTGCATTGCATACCATTTGCACACCTCTCAAGGGCCAAGAAGGGGGGGGGGTTCACTTGGACAAGAATATATACAAGAATTTGGTTTCGTGAGGATGTAACTGAGATGACAGCTGCTATCATACCAGTCCAGGTATGTATAAAGGAACTCTTATTTATTTTATTTATTTAAAACATTTATTAGTCACCTTTCTACCTCCTAGGAACTGAAGGCACCAGTGTACTGCTTTCCCATTTAACAAAAGCAAGCTGTTAATAAAAGGTAAGACAATTAAAATTGTCCCAAAGACCAATAAAAATTGCCAGCAAAAGTCAGGTGCATAGTATAAACCCTAATCACCAGATCACTAGGAAACCCAGGGAATAAAGCAGTGATGTTTACTATACTAGCTTTCTCTCATTCCATTAAACTAGTGGTTTAAAAAATTCTCAAAGGCCCTGGTCACACAGGCCAGATAACGCGAGGGGGAAGTGTGGCTCTTTGCGCCAGCACAATTAGACCCACCAGAATACGATCAGACGCGACGGAATTTAAGTGAAATGATTTGTAATAAGCATGGCAAGGTGATTATCTAGCGGTAAAATATCAATGAAATTTTAGGAAGGGGAAATAGTTTTAAAAGTAAGAGAAAAATATACTGACCATGTTGTCATCTGTCTAGGATTAATTATAATTGGTATAGCAGGTGTTTAGAAAAAAATGAAAATGATGAAATGATGAAACAATTTGGTAACAGGACTAAGAGTTTGGATGTTGATACTAATGTGAGTCTATATAGTACCCTATCCCAAGAGAATAAAGGTTGAAATGTGATTTGAATAAGATTAACTTAAGGTTTATAGAAAGGAGAAAGTAGGAATTTTGCAAGTTAATATTATTGGATGTGTGTAAATGAAAACTCTTATTTTTGATGATTGTGTGGAAATTTAAGAAGTCGGGTGTATGAGTCTGGGGTCAGCCTCTCCGGTCGCTTCACCTCGAGAGCTGGCTGGTTCAGACCTCCAGAAAGTAGCAAAATCCTCTCCTCTCGAGTAGGTCTCCTGTCCCTGGGTTCCCCTCCCGGGATGCAAGGAAGCTCTCACTGACTGCTCCGACCCACACACTTGTTTTCTCCAAAAGTCAACATGTCTTTATTTAGAAGGAGCAAAGATTAAAAACTCATCCGTATCCCTGCACCTTGGCAAGCCTCAGCTCTACAGCAAAACACAACAGGAGAGATAATAATATTCAAAAAGAGTTAAAACACTGAGGCAATGTACTGAGTGGCAGAAGCAGTAGTTCTCAAGCCGCTAGAACTGAGACTGTCCTGAGCAGAATGCAGGCAAGTTGGAGTTATCCTCAGCAGGAGGTTGGCAAGGCTTCAAACAGGAGATAAAAAGAAGGAAAAGTCCTTTATCAGTTAGCCGCGTCAGCGGAAGAAAACTTGCTTTTTGCTCCTGCAATGTTGTCTCAGTTCCACTGCCGACCTGGTCCATCAGGGTGCATGAATTGGCTGCAGCTGCTGCTTGAACAATTGCCAAGTTTTCTTATATCCTTCCTACAAGGCCTGGATGGTATTTCGCTTCAGAGCTTTAAGGGGGACACACCACAATACCAAATAATATTTCCACACATCGGGTAGTAGTGTTGCTTTGTAGAAATTATTTGAAGTATAAGGAAAATACTGTAAACTATTAATAATAATTGTTGGTGAATATGCATTATTGTGAAAATCTAATAAAAATACTTACAAAAAAAGAAAAAAAAGAAATGTCAATTAAAGGGGACACATTCATTTCCCTGATCATTCCATTCAATGAATAATGCAACATAAAATCATATCAGAGTTACAACATTTCTACACTTATTATTATTAAACATGATTAAAAAAGGTAAAGGTTCCCTTGCTCGAAAGCCAGTCGAGTCCGACTCTAGGGTTGCGGTGCTCATCTCCGTTTCAAAGCCGAAGAGCCAGCACTGTCGGAAGACATTTCCGTGGTCATGTGGCCGGCATGACTAAACACCGAGGTGCACAGAACGCTGTTACCTTCCCACCGAAGTGTTACCTATTTATCTACTTGCAATTTCTTGCTTTCAAACTGCTAGGTTGGGAGGAGCTGGAACTAGAGATGGGAGCTCACTCCATCGTGCGGCACCCGGGTGTCAAACTGCTGAACTACTGACCTTCCACAGCCTGCAGTTCAGTGTCTTAACCACTTGAGCCACTGCAGCTCTTAAACATGATTAGGGAATCACAAATAACAAGAGAGTTCTAATGATTAAGTCCCATAAATCCAAGAGTCTTAAGCCTGAATATCCAAAACATTTCTCTCTGTAAAAGTTCCTTCTGCATGTTTACTCTGGACCCAACATTACTCCAGAGTAAACATGCAGAAGGAACTTTTACAGAGTCCTCACTTTACATGTTACATTGACAGAGATGTATTGAAGGCACCACACTTGAGTGCCCTTCTAAGTGAGGGGGTGCACCTGAATTACAGTGGTGAATTTACTGCTTAGAATTCAGGCCCGCGTGGCCCGGCTTCTTGCTAACAGCATTCAAATGGTCCCTTTAAATGCTATTTTGCAAGAAATGGGGAAGGGTGCCTGAACTCCAGCGAATTTGCTGCTTGGAGTTCAGGCATGTGGGGTACCGGTCCCCACCATGACAATTTCACTTCTGTGTGATGTCATTGCATTGGGGATGTCCCCGTCCCCTCTAGGAATGCCCCCCAAAGTTTCCCCGCCAGCAATGAGGAAGGACATGGCAACTCTACTCTGTCTCCTTGTTTTTCCGGTATGATACCAAAGTCTCACCCTAACCCTTCACCTAGCCAGCCAAATTGACAGGAATTTCAAAAGGCTACCATATGCCAAGAGATTGTAGGTATTTCAAACATCAAAAGGATAATCTTCTAACTATGCATTATACTTCCTCCATGTGTGGAGACAAGGCATAGAAAGGCTTCAGTGGTGATTACTGTGGACCTTTTCCATCATAATTCCACCTTAAGTCCTGTTACGCAGGCTTCCTCAGCAGTGTTGGCAGAGTTCAGGAAACAATCTAATGCATACTTTGGAGGTTGCTTTCAATGAATTTGCTGCAATAGGATTTTTCTAAAGGAGAATAACTCACTGCAGGCTACTTATGCAATAGGGAGGCCTTCAGAGCAGAAGCACTAACACATACTAACACACAACAGAGAGAGGAACTATAAGGGGTAGGCTGAACTGCAAGAGAAAAACATTCAATAAACCCTAAACACTAGAGAATGCTTCACAGGTCATCTTAGGGTACAAGGGATCTAAACTACTCTTTCAGCAGTATTTACAGTAATTAGACTCTTAGCACAATAAACTTTGAGTCCATTGGCACCTTTCAGACCAACAACGTTTTATTCAAGGTATAAGTTTTTGTGTGCAAGCACACTTCTTCAGATACAATGAAACAGACTTTCCTCAACCAGTTCTGTTTCACAGTATCTGAAGAAGTGTGTTTGCACACAAAAGCTTATACCTTGAATAAAACTGTTGGTCTTAACAGTGCCGTTGGACTTAAACTTTGTTCTGTTGTTTCAGACCAACACGGCTATCCACCTAAATTTAGACTCTTAGCAGGCTGTCACTTTCCCAACAAATAGAAGGAAGACTAGTACACTGTGTATGTATGTTAAGTGCTGTTAAGTCTCTTCCTACTTATGGTGACCCTGTGCATTAATGACCTCCAAAACGTCCTATCATTGGCAGCCTTGCTCAGATCTTGCAAACTGAGGGCATTGGCTTCCTTCATTGAATAAATCCATCTCATGTTGGGTCTTCCTCTTTTCCTGCTGCCTTCAACTTTTCCTAACATAACTGTCTTTTTTTCAGTGAGTCCTGTCTTATACTAATGTAACCAATGTATGATAACCTCAGTTTGGTCATTTTAGCTTCTAGGGAAAGTTCAGGCTTGATTTGACCTGGAACTTGCTTATTTCTCTTTTTTTGACAGTCCACAGTTTCTGGTTGGGAAGATCATTGTACCTCCCGTGTTTGATAAGGTTCAATTGACCTTCACTCTCACTTAAGAGTCTAGGAGTTATATTGGACCCAGCATTATTGCTGGAGATGCAAGCTAATTCATTGACAAACACGCATCTTTTCTGCCATCTTCATTTATTCCAAAAATGCTTCCTTCTTTGATTGGCCTGATCTGGCCATGTGGATCTATGTCACAGTAACCTGAAAGCTAGATCATTGTGATGCAGTCTAGATGTGCCTACCCTTGAAGACAATCCACAAAATACAGCTGGTACAGAATGTCCCAGTAGTTGTTCCATTCTTAGCAACTAGCTTTTTGGATTCAATTCAAGGTACTATTACCTATAAAACCCTTCATCTATTAGAATTCACAAATCTAAAGAATCATCTCTCACAGTATACCCCACTGCTTTCACTTATCTGAGCAAAATTATTTGAACTGAAGGGGCCACCCTGCAAATGGGTAAGATCAACAGCTGCCATACCCAAGCATTCTCTGTTGTTGCTGTCGTGGGCCAGCCTGCTTTAGCTGAGGATCACTCAGCTGATGCTGATAACATCCCCATCAACACATCTGAAACTCAACCAGCTGATGCTTTCAATGACCCTGAGATGGCAGAGGCAAATCCTAGTGCCCCAGTTGCTGAGGACAGCATGTACTCCAGCCCCATGAGCATTGGGAACACGGAAGAGGCAACCCCAAGAGGTGGTGCCTCAGCAACCCAAGGTCTTGGGGAGACTTCACAAGCTGCCTCACCTCCCCTTTCCCTGGAGCTAGGGGAATGCAGGAGGAGGTGGGCTTGGAGCTCCTCAAGAGGAGACGGAGTGTGCCTTGCTGCCCAGTGACTGCCAAATCAAGAGGAACACCTGGGGTTAATGAGCCAAATGGATGGCTCATCAAGCAATGAGACCCATCTGTGAGATGCCAATAAATGGGAGAGGCATGGGAGCAACTCGTCACCTTTCTGGAGATGCGCGACCACACCACCCGGACCTGTTCCTGTCTGCAACTCCTGAACCTTTGGCTTTGACCCCGGACCTGATTGACCACGCCTCTTGGACCTGCTCAGACTCTGCTTCTCAGACCCTTGGCTGGCTTCCCTTGTGTATGACTCTTGGACTGAACTCTCAACTTTGTGCTTCTGGTTAGTCTCATCCCCTTGGTCTTGGCTGAGTCTGCTCAGGAACAGCCTGTTTGAGGAGGTCAGGAAGACCCCACACTTGTATCATTCTGTAGAATATGTAAAATTGTTCAGGATACCATTGTTATAATGGGAATAAGGCTGCAATAAAATGGAATTGTTACAGGAAGACACTTTCATAAAGGTATGAGGGATGTAGTCTATAAAAATGTTTATTGTATGCATCCTGTCTTTTTCTTTTTTATTTCTGTAATTCAGTTTTTGAATTTCTTACATATCATGTCTCATACAGTTTTATTGCACTGTTTTCTAATTTCATCATCCAACCTTATTACACTGTTATCGCTCTTCTGCATTCTGATTTTCATCACTTATGTGTCCCTATTGCTTCAGGGTTCCCCCCCCCCCATGTGTTTTGCTTTCTCTAGTTGTCCCAGAAGGAGCAAAACACATTTGGAATGGGGGGGGGCAAAGCAATAGGGACAAACAAGTGACAAAAATGAGCAAACGAAAGTCTTATACTTTCCCTATTGCATGGTTTTAAATATTGTTATATGCCTTGAATCTCATTAAGAAAGGCTTACTTGTTCATTAATGATTTGGAGTTGGGAGTAAGCAGTGAAGTGGCTAACTTTGTGGGTGATACTAAAGTTGTTCAGGGCAGTGAGAACAGGACTGTAAGGAGCTCCAGAGGGAGCTGTTAAGGCTGGGTGAGTGGGCATCAATGTGGCAAATGAGGTTCAGCATGGACAAGTGGAACGTAATGCACACTGGATCAAAAAGTCCTAACTATAAATACATGTTGGTAACTGACCAGGAGAGAGATCAGAATTGTGGTAGATAACTCACTGAAGATGTTGACTCAGTGTACAACTGCAATAAAAAGGCAAATGCTATGCTGGGGGTAATTAGGAAGGGGATTGAAAACAGCCTGCATCATAATGCCCCTGTATAAATCTATGGTATGGCCTCATTTGGAATTCTGTCTACAGTTCTGGTCAGCGCTCCTCAAAAAAGATATTCTAGCATTGGAAAAGGTACAGAAAAGGGCAACTAAAATTATTAAGGGGATAGAACACTTTCCCTATGAAGAAAGGTTAAAGAAATTAGGACTCTTTAGCTTGGAGAAACAATGATTTGAGGCATGACATGATGGAAGTTTGCAAAATTATGCATGGGATAGTACTTTCCTTCCTTTCTCACAATACAAGAATTTATGGGCACTCAAACTAATGAACAGTAGACTTAGAACACATAAAAGGAAGTACTTCACCCAAAGTGGAATTCACTGCCACAGGAAGTGGTGGCAGTTACAAGCATAGACAGCTTCAAGAGGATTGGATAAACATATGGAGCAGAAGTCCATTAGTGGCTATTAGCCATAAGGTACAGTTGGAACATCACATCTGGGGCAGTTTTGCTCTGTATGCTTGGTGCTTGAGCGGCATCAGTGGGAGGGCTTCTAGTGTCCTGGCCCCACTGGTGGGGCAGGGAGAGGGCCAGGCCACAGCAAGCATGGGAAGCTTAGTCCTGCACTGGTCTAATGCCAGGCATATCCCAGAGGCCAGAGAGGGCTGGGGTAGGAGCAGCCAATAGGGCCAATTAAGACACCATGCTGCCCCACTTCACCCTCTTTGCTGTTTTGGTTTTTGTTGCCCAACTAATTGCTTGGTCTCTTGTACTGCTGTTCCAACCACAAGGGCTCCAAGCAACAGAAGAGCACACAGTGCAGCAGGGCAACTGTAGCAAAGTAAAAAAAGGTCTCAACACCAAGTGGTAATCAACCAGCCCCCCTTTCTCTACCCTTGGGTGGCCAGCTGTGGCTACTGCCACCGTGGAGGCCACAAACCACTTGGATTTATCAGTATTGGTGGGGAACTTAGTGGCACCCATGGCAGCCTGGATCGCTGTGCAGCCCCACACACCACCTTGGCAGCATGGAGCTGGATCCTCCATGGTGAAATGGCACTGGGTGGGTGAGCCACAATGGGAGCCATAGCAGCCTGGATCACTGTGCTGCCCATGGCCTGGAACACTGAGTGTAATCCTGGCCATGTCTCCAACAGGCCTTTTTGGATTGGAGAAGATAAGGGGTATACTTCTTTCTTCATCATCAGGTTGACAGGTGCCCCGCCCCATGACGTGCAGGGGTTGGTGTTGGGAGAGAAAAACAGACTGTACGGCCCAAAACTGCCCCACACCTCTCACCCCTTCTTCTCTTTCATTTCCCTGTCTCTAAAAATATGTATGTGTATAGTGTAGTATTTTTTAGGAGAATTTCACCCCAAATTGAATAGTCTTTCTTTAATACATGCAGACAGGCACAGAAGCAGGCATGTGTGTGTGTGTGTGTGGGGGGAGTGTGGGCTCCTGATAAACTCCAGTCTGCCGCTGTTGTGTGTGTGTGTGGCAGGCTGTGATAGCTGAAGATGCTTTGGAAGGTGCAGGCAGATGCAGGGAGGGGGTGTGGGGTGGAGGAGAGCTGTCAGCCTATGAGGGTGTGATATTTGTTATGGACCCTTGGGCCACCCCCCCTTTCATTCAAACTCCTCCTGCACAAGTTCTGCCTGCTTAATCACTTTTTTAAATCAGTCAACATTTATTTAAAAAGTCTGAATGGATTAAAAACAGAGCACCTGCTTAAAACCCTTAGAACTCTACCTTCTAGTCTGTTTGAATTTTTTTTTCCCTGCAGACCATTGGGGCTTTCCATCCAGTTTTACCTTGCATTCCTTCATTCATAAGCTGCAGGCCATCCGCAGAACAGTGCCTTCCTCTCCCGTTTTAAAGACAACCCCCGTTCCCTACCTATGAAGCTGTAATAATTTTACTTCATTTCAGCAGAGCCTGCTCTTTTTTCTCTCTTCAATGGGGAGGAAAATAACTAGACAAGTGTGAAAATGACCAGAGAATGGGGGCACAGGCTCCTGCCAGCCCCCTGCCAGGCTTTGCATCTTGGTCAGTTTCACTCTGCAGCTGCCTGCCACTGTTCATCGATATCTCCAAAAATTACCTTGTTTCTTTTGAAACGCAGCCTGGCTGGCTTATGGTTGCTGTATGCCTCCTGGTCACCGAGCCACGCTTTCACTTCTTTTCTGCTCACC
>NW_015163202.1:40116-48783 GCF_001447785.1 Gekko japonicus | reverse complement strand
CCTCTGGCCAGCCGGGGGTACAGAGGGTATGTCTGTGAGGAGGGGGCTCTCTCTCTCTCTCTGCCTTGGGGTTACAGAGGGAGGGGGGCATGCAAGGTGGGGTGGGGGCTCCCTGGAGCTCCCCAGGACTCCCCAGGCACAGCCTGCAGTCAGCCACGTTCACCCAAAGCACATTTCCAGTGTCCCAACCACAAACACATGTCCCAGACCCCCCAAAACACATTTCAAAGCACTCTCCAACTACACAAGACCCTTGCCCCCCCAAACACGTTTTCAAAGCAGCCATGTGCTTCAAGCAGCCATTTTTTCCTCGCCACGCCACCTACAGCCTCTTGCCTTCCCCCAGCACCCACATCATGGGGCGGGGCACCTGTCAACCTGATGATGAAGAGAGAAGTATACCCCTTATCGTCTGATTGGTGAAGGGCATGACAGCTGTATCACTGTGCGGCCCCGCCCCCCAACAAAAGCACCCTGGGGCAATGGGTGGGCACCTTGCCAAGGCTTCTTCAGGCCTTGGGGAATCACTGAGGGGTGGTGGGCCATGGTGGGAGCTGTGCAGGTTTGGATCAGGGCTGACGGGTATGGGCAGTGACCTGGGCTCTCACTGGCTGGATGCCCATGGGTCTGTGAGCTGCCCCATGCCTTGGGGACTGGAAGACACAGAGTCATGGGCCTAGGGCTGCAAACTCAAGTGGACTCAAGGTCAGTTCAGGCAGAGGTTGTGTGGGGCCCTGCTCAACACTAGTTCTTCAAATACTGGTTCTTCTGGAGCACCACATGGTTTCCACAGGGGGCCTCCGAGACAGACTCCCAACCCTGCTCTCTTACTACTGGCTGGTTGTGGGGCAGGATACACATACTCTTCCCTTGGCACTGGAGCCACAAACAAGTAAACAGGAAGGAAGGAAGGAATAATGTGCAGGGAATAGAGGGTTTTTCCTTAGTGTGAATGCATATGCAGAAGCCACTGACTGTTCCTGTATGGAGAGTATAAAGGTATACTGGTCTCCAGAGCATGCTCTACTCGCTCTATCTAGAGAAATTCATTTAAAATATTTATATCCTACAATCCAATATTTTTGAAGCAGCTTTCTACACCCCCCTTTGTTATTAAATAACTTTGTTTCTGTTTATTCTAATATGATCACATTCACTTCAGTTTGCTTCCTTGCACAGGAGCTATATATTACACAGGAGCGCCACATATGGCCACAAAACTTATATTTATATTAATTTGTCAATTAACTAGAAAACCTTTTTCATATTTCTGTTTTAACTGTTTTAGCCTCCCATTATGAATAACATTTCCAAATCAGATTAAATATAGACTTGCATTAGATGGCTGTGGCCAATGGAAAAATCTGCTTTCCCCCAACCTCACTCTCATCACAAATAAATGTGTTTTAAACATGAGATTATGTGTGGTAAAATGTAAATTTGCATGCACATTTGATTGTATGTTTAGACATATATCCCAATACAATTTGTATTCAGATGAACGTTTTGAATGTGCATCTGAATACATATTTGATTTACACTACATTTCCATATTCTGAAAGTGATACAACAACTGCTTCCACATGTATATCTATTTACCTATATTGGGGTAATTAGTGGGGACTGAACTGCATAATTTTACTTTTTAAAACAATTTACGTATTCAGGAGCTTCATAAATTGAACAAATGAAACAGTTGTCACACATGGTACAATGACATGGTTTACTAGCATTGTACTCTGTAATCATTTGTTCATTATGCTATTGGTATTTACAGAATCTGTATGTGATTTAGATAAATCTTGAAATGTATGCTCCTTTATGAGATTTTACTTGTTATATATTCCATATTCTGCTCATTGTACTTTCATTTTTAATTTACTACATCCCCCCAAAGGCTTTCCTTTAACTACTTAGCTTGTAGATTCAGTGGTTATATTATTTAAAATAGCAGAAGCACACAGCGCAATTTTCTGGTAACAATTTATAAAATGGATCTGAATAAGACCCCCTCCCCCAGCTACTCACAAGATGAATTAATTATAAGTTCCTAAGAAACAAAAATACAAGTTGACATATGACAAGTTTTGGCATGCAACCTTATATAGTAGTGGCCACTTAATAAATTTGTTTTGATGTTTTTAGATTTGAATAGATAATATTTTACTGACTGAGAATAATGCATATTGCGAATTAACATAAAACGGCAGATAAAACAGTAATTGCTTGTTTATTCCTCCATTTAAATTATTGAAATTTATCTCTATTATGCAAACAGAACTAATTTTATTGCAAGATGAAAGCCATTACTTTAACAAAAAAGAATGTCTTTCCCCATTTTTTGTCTTGAATTTCTCTCTGTTTTTTTTTTTAACTTACTCTGGCACTGATAATCACCGAATCCTCAGAAGAATTCATGTTATCTCCCCTCCATGGGTTTTCACTGTGTTCATATTCAACTGCTTATTTATAATAATTCACCAAGTATACATTGTGCTTTGCTAGTCTAGGATGAGCAGTGGTGTGCTCATTTGTGATGTATAACAAATTGTTCAGGTGGGCAGAATTTTAAAAAATGGTTCAAAGTCCACTGAGCACTGATGGTGTCTTGGTCACTACACTGTTTCTTCTACCTTTTAATCATTTATTTACAATTTAGGGAACAGTTAGAAGATTCACTATTAGTGCTCAGAGCAGAGAGCCAGTTTGGTGTAGTGGTTAAGTGTGCGGACTCTAATCTGGGAGAACCGGGTTTGATTCCCCACTCCTCCACTTGCACCTGCTGATGTGACCTTGGGTCAGTCACAAGCTCTGGCACAGCTGTTCCTGAAAGAGCAGTTTGTGTCAGAGTTCTCTCAGCCCCACCCATCTCACAGGGTGTCTGTTGTGGGGAGGGGAAGGGAAAGGAGTTTGTAAGCTGCTCTGAGACTCCAAGTGAAGCGTGGGGTATAAATCCAATCTCTTCTTCTTCTTCTAATCAATTATGCTATTAACAGACATACTGGTGAGAGAAGTAAGCATACAGAAGACAACCTGGTAGAAACAGCTCTGGTCATTCCCAAAGGAAAGGAAACATGGGAAAAAAACATGGGAAACACTTTTTACTTATATCTTGCTTCTTGTTTGCAAATTCATATAATTGTTCCACATAACATCATCTTAATCAAGCTGATCCCAGATCAGTCTTGTGCTTTTTCCAATGGCTGTCCCATTGTTTCACTGCCTACTCAGATTGTTGTTTTGCCTAGGTTTTCCAAGTTGCCTTTACAGTACATATAGTAATTTTTCAGTTAACATTAACAAAGCCCCAGAGCCCATTTAATCAGTTAGTGAATTGTAAGGTGAGCCAGCAAAGATGAAATCGAATAACCATCACCATCATGTTTCTAGTCAGCAGAATGTCAGCAATATTGATTAAACATGGGACCCTGGATCTCCCAAGATTCCAATGGACCGGTTCCCATGGACAGTTTTTCACTTGTGTATGTGGATAATATCTTTAGGCATAGGGAGCATTAACTCTAGCATATCTTTTCACAGGTGTGTCCAGGTGGCAATGGAAGTAAATAGGGCCCTTAAAAGAAAAGGTGGTCTTCATGACTCTGAAAAAGAAACTTTAGAAGGCCTTCAGTTGATGCAACATATTTGGAAACTTCTGGCCAGTGCACACAGTTATATGTATGTAAGATGTTACCATGAGGTGATATTATGGAACCCTGTCACTCCCCCAATATCAAGCAGATTTTTCCGCCAAAAGTTTGTGACTGAGCAGCCCCAAGTAGCATGTTAATATTTGTGTTTTTTGGTAGTCTGTTTGTCCCACCCTATCACACAGAATATAATTTGGCTTTTAGCCCAGCCCATAAACTTGATGGGGAAAACAGGAGCCCTCTTGTTTTACCCTTTTAAGTTTTACCCTTGTTTTACCCTTTAAGTTTATTTAACAGGCAAGGGATGAATAGGTGTAGTTAGGGCTTGGGAAAGCTAAGGTAAAACTTGTTGATATTACAAAGTACACTTCTTTTAGGCAAAATAGTGATCTTGAAGCTTGTTTCCATATATTCTAGGCAGTTAAGTGAGAGATGTTTACTTGGTATTTTAGTTACAGCAGCAATGTTTCTCCAGATAGTTTCCTATGATAGTGTAGTTTTTCTGAAATGGGTCTTTTTTCTTTGAGCACCTTTCTTGAAATTACATTTTATTTCTGTCTCCTGAGTTTTTCCCTTCACATCAGACCCAGGGTCCTCGACAGAGCCAAATCCCCAGATAAACTTGACTGGAATTAATCTTCTCCACAGACGATATAACCCTGTTCCTTTTGGCCTGAAAGGGAGTTTCAGCCCACTACCCAATCAGTCTTGCCAAATCACCATCTCATTTCTGGTGTCTGTGTAAAGTGTACTTCAGCTTAGTGTAAAGTGTACTTCAGCTTAGGCTGACATTTAGTCTCTGAATTATGTTAATGAACAAGAAAGAAGACCCACAAAACTCATGGGGGGGGGCGGGGGAGCTCCAAACTGTGCAGGCAGAGGAACCAGCAGGAGCAAGTAAGCTCTCCCCCCCCATCCCGCCGGTTCCTCCAAGGCCTCATCAGTCTTTAAGGTTAAATCACAGTTCACATAGACCTTGTTTTCAAATGTCCCCTTTTCCCCCTTTTCCTGCAAACGAGGATCTTTACATTTCTTTCGCTAATTCATGACTCTGTAAAGACCTTGTAGAAATTCACTTGCCCGTCTCTTAGATGAATTACGGTCTCAGGTTTCGCTCCGTCAGCCGTCCGAACGCAGAGCCACTCCCAGCCGCTCGAACTCACTTCTCCGCGTCCGCGGCTCCTTCCGTTTGCAATTTTAAAGATATTGTACAGCATACAACTTGCAGCCTACAATCCTTTCTTTCCACAGAACCCGATTAAGGTCAGATATCTCTCACTGGAGTCTAGGTGAGGAATAACCCCACGAGGCCCACCCCCACCCCAGCTCTGAGGCGGCGGCGGCAAGGCCGGCTGCAGAGCGTTCCCTGCACATGCGCAGGGGATGCTCTGTCACTTTTGGGGGGATTTAAGTATTCCCCCAATGATTTTTCCAGGTTTTTAGATTTTTGTGCACACCTGGGGACTGCCCCACGTGTGCACAAAACTCTCCCTCCCCCCTAGCTGCCTCTGATGCGTGGATTTAGGTATCCGCACACACAGGGGCCACTTCGCTATTAGATATATAGATTCTTCCTCAGGATAGAAATACTACTGTTAAGGCAAAGGAGTCTTTTCCCTTCACTCAAAGATGAACCTGTCTGACTTTTTCTGTCAGACTCACTGACTCCAAACTCTGTCAGAAACCAACTGACTGCCTTCAAACTGGTTCCAGCTGACAGAACCTCCAGAATGGAATGAATCAAACTGAACTGAACTCTCTTCAGCACTTGGCTGACCATATAGTTTTTCTCAGCTGGCACTGGCCAATTAGCGACAATAAGCAGCCCGTCACTTAAACTCTCCATTCCAGTGGAGTGTTAACCCTTCACCTCCCATATCTCTAATTCTGCTTTACTAGGGACCTGATTTTTAAGTGCAGTTCTTCACAGGTGGCAATTTATATCTGGGAGTTCTTGAATGATACTGACAATATGTAACAGTGTTAATATTGTATCATATGGGTTTCTATACCATATCAAGAAATGATTTTTTGATTCCTCATCACTGCTGTTTCTTCCTGAAAAATCTCAACTTTTGATTTTGCTTTTTCCTTCTGAGAACAGAATCCACATTAAAAAAACCACCGTTTATTTTCATACAATATCCCCCCATGAACTGTACATATTTTAAAGTTATTTGTGTGTCCATAAATTACCAACATTCATTTTACATATATAATAGGTGTACATGGAATAGGGTTGCCAGCACAAGACTGGTAGCTGGTGGGGACTCAGCAGGGGGGAACCTCACCAGCAATGTAATGACGTCATCATTGACATACTGATGTCACTTCTGGTCTCTCTGGAAGAAATATCAGTACATCGGGGTGCTGATTATTACCTCTCCAAATTCCTCCATTTTTCTCCCACTGCCCAGCTGAGTGGCAGCAGAAAGGGCCCATTGGGGGTGGGAGATACCCACCCCATGGAGGAACTTGACAAGCTGAATTTGAATAAATGTTGTATGGATTTGTGTATAAAAACATACTAGGCATGTACACATTACAAATGTATCTACTCAAGTAAACATAACAGCAGAGAACAAAATGGGAACATTCTCTCATGCTTAGGCTCATCGGTGTTGCATGGCAACCCTAAGAAAACCACATAGTCCCTGAAACTCTTTCAAGGAGCCAAGTCCACTATGGAATCACTTTTCCATTCTTCCACTTCTGTAAAGTGAGGTTCAAAGAAATGCCCAAGGACAAGTATTAAAACCTACTGTTTGTGACCAAGGGACATCCTGATGTGTTTGCTCCAAACAGAATATATTTGACTTCAAATTCAAAGCATACATTTTCCCTTAAAATCGTAAGTATTACATCAACCACACTGAAGGACTACAGAACGATTGTGTAATTATTAGTTATAATTTTTTTTTTAAATTAATCTACTTACAGAAATGCTCAACATTGACTTTATATTTAAAACTGATTTTCCTGGCATGTATTATTCATTAGACCTCTTTTGCTTTTCTGTTTAAATAAAGAGACATGATGATTTGTAATGATTGCTGAAAGTAATTAATCTTTTTCTTATGAAATTTCATGGCTAAATTAAGGATCTTGTAATTAAAGGGTTTTCTCTTGTGTAAATGGAACTTGATGAGAAAATGGTTTGAAAAGTAAATGCATTACCAAGACCTCTTGAGCACTTTCCGTCTCTTTGTTGCAGCCTTCCCCGCCCCACAGCTAAAACCTGTCTCTCCACTAGATGCAATCTTGAAATTGAAACATTATTATAAGTGACACAAAGATGTTGAAGTACTGTTATAAAATAAATATGAATGAGCTTCTCCCCTGCACTACTTTAAATATTATAAAATTCACATGGATGTTACTATCTTCTAAATGAAAAGGTAGGAAGCCCGGAAGAATATTTATCTTGGCCTGAAGAACATTCTGTGTTCTGTGAGATGGATAACTATGGATGAAACCAGTTTTTGCAAGCTTGCGGATTCAGTTCATATTGCCACATTTCAATTTCACTGTACTCTAATGAAAAATGAGCTCAGAAGTCATTATTTTCTCCTCATTTTCTGCTTCCTCATGCTGATTTTGCTTCATAAAATTAACATATTTTAAACAGGGGTCATTTCGTAGAAAAAGAGCTAGGGGGACTCATTAGCATAACTCATTAGCATTTGCCACACCCCCTGACATCACCGGAAGTGTGTCCTCCCCACAGCCGGCGGCAACCTCCAGCGGGCACCAGCAGGGAGCTCCAGGCCCCGCCCTCCCGCACCTCACCCGGGGGGATGGCGTCCCCCCGCATCCCCCCCAAATGACCCCTGATTTTAAACACTATTTGTATTCCTATTGGGAGTAAATTACACGTATAAGAAGAATCTGCACAAGTCATGGCCAGGAAAAAGGAGGAACTGAACTTGCTGGGCTGGTTCAGTTTGGGTGAGACCCATGTGGGTTGGTTCAGTTCAGGGTTCAGTTTGTGGGCTGCCCCAAGCTACCCTTTTTAGGTTCATATCCTTATACTATTTTCCATTTCAAGAGGGTTTTTTTTCTGTGCGGATACTTATTTCCATCAACAGGGGGCTCGCTCTCCCCCAACAGCTTTTCCTACATAGTCAGTAGACTTCCTGGGTTTGTAGAAAAATCCAAAACCTAAAAAAAATCCCTTCAGGGATGGCTGAATTCCCCCCAAAAGTTTTTGAAATGGCCTCTGCAGGGATCTGCTTCAGACATCAATGATGAGAGATTAGAATGTTTGGTGAGTGCTTCTAACTGGCTTTGTCAGTAAAAGGGTGGGGGAAGGACCCTTTCCAGGCCTATTTTGGCCTTTCAGGGAGGGAGGAAGGGAGCCTTGGGGCCAGGCGTCACAAGAGTTGTCAGTGCCAGGTTGGGGGATTTTTAGAGATTTTCTGGTTGACTCTAAGGAGGGCTGGGTTTGGGAAGGGAAAGGCCTCAGCTGGGTATAATGCCACAGAGTCCACCCTCCAAAGCAGTCATTTTCTGCAGGGAGACAGACCTCTGCTGTCTAGAGTCCAGTTTTAATTCAGGGGGGTCTCCAGGTCCCATTTGGAGATTGGCAACTCTAGGCCTGGCAGTAGTCTAGGGTTGCCAGGTTCCCCCTGATTTGCATGACTCACCTACCCTCGGCTGCTTGCTACCATTCATCAGCAGCCACCCTATGAAAGCCAGCGAAGTGCAGCAGTTAGAACTTCAAAGTAGGGTCTGCAAGACCCAGGTTCAGATCCCCATCTTGCAGTGGAAGCTGACTGCATGATTTTGGACCAGTCACATATTTCAGCCTAACCATCCTCACAGGGTTGTTGTGAAGATAAAAAGGAGGAGGGAATAATGAAAGCTGCTTTGGGCCCCACTGTGGAGAAAGACTGTAATTTTCCTAGGGAGAGGCTGGGGGGTGGAGATGGAAAGCAGAAGACAGAGAGGCAGATAAAGGTAGGTTGGTTGTTGAGTGGGAAGGAAATTGTGTTGCAAACTCCAGATTGGGAAATTC
>NW_015163202.1:35980-39691 GCF_001447785.1 Gekko japonicus | reverse complement strand
CTGCCACTGCTGCTGTGGGGGGAGAGGAAGCAGGTGGGTGGCTAGGAGCACTGCCACCACTGCTGCTGCTGCTGCTGCTCTGCAGAGTGGGGGAGGAAGCAGGCAGGAGGCTGGGAGAGTGATGGGGGCAGAAAGAAAGAATGATGGGGTGGGGGCAGAAAGAGAGAGAAAGAGTGATGAAGTGGGGAGGCATAAAAACAAAGAGAAAGATGACAGGTCAGAAAGAGAGAGGAAGTCACATGCATGGAGGAGAAATAGAGAGTAAGAAAAGGGGGCAGAGGGGAGAAATAGTGTGAGAGAGATAGGGGGTGAGGAGAGGAAGCAAAGGTGTGATGAATGAGATAACCATCCCGCAAGTTTCTTGTGGGTCTCCACTTGTCCATCCCTAATGCCAACATATTGAATAAAAAAGACACAGAAACCACCACATCAATTAATCATACCTCATTTTTCTCAACCCAAAGGAGTCTCAAAAGCAGCTCACAATCACCTTCCCTTCCTCTCCCCACAGCAGGCATCTTGTGAGGTAGGTGTGGCTGAGAGAGTTCTGAGAGAACTGTGACTAGTGGCCCAAGGTCACCCAGCAGACTTAATGTGGAAGAGGAGGGAATCAAACCCAGTTCTCCAGATTAGAGTCCACTGTTTTTAACCACTACACCATGCTGTATTCCCAGCAACTGGAAGAAATCTTATGTAAGTGGTTGACAGTTTTTTTCCTGGGATTTGTTAGTACTTGATTATAAAACTACCTTAAATTACAGGTATTAGATTTTGCTGTTTTCTAGTGCTAATGAGGACTGTGTGATGTTACCTTTGCCCACTGTAAAATATCTCATCTCCAAAATGTTGTTTTACTTATATTTTATTTTACACATATTTATTTACATTTATAGTATTTTATATGTTTATATATCTCACAATTGATGGCCCTAAAAGAAGCCTTAAGCTATCTACTACTATGCATAGTTGATTCTATGAATAAGATCTGCTTACTCAAGGCTTTCATTATAATCAGACACTACACATACAGAGAGAGAGAGAGAGATTTAAAAACTTAGTAACAGGAACACATTTTGTGATTTAAGCTACAATGAATATTTTCTCATTAAGAGCAGTCATATATAAGGGCAAAAACACATAATTGTCAGAAATAGTTGTTAGGTTTAAAAAATAATTTTGAATGGTCTGGTTAAGGATTGTGGCATGTGGGCAGCTAGTAAACCAATACATTTACAAATGGTACAGTTTTCAAGGAAGTGCCATTAAAATGATATTATGATCAAGTTCTCACTGTAATAAGCAATTTAACTGTCACTCTGAATTAATCTTACAACAAAATACTCTTCAGGGAATACCACAGAGATGCTAGCTAAGGCTGAGATGAAGTACCAGGAAAAAATTCCAGAAGTGCCTCCATTCAAAAGTCTTTCTTAGAAGAACATTTTTTTTCACATCTCAGCATTCTCTGTGCCTTCAGCAAGCTTTCATTAAGCTGTTACAATTATTTTGGTTGGATTAGAACATGCCATTATACTGGTGCTAGCACCTTCTTCTGGGTATAAGCTTTCATGTGCATGCACACTTATCTTGTTTCGATTATCTAGCCTGATTAGGCAGTTGGTTCCCTTCCTTGAATGCAGTGACTGGCAACAGTGATCCATGTGATGGTCACCTCGAGATTAGACTACTGTAATGGTCTCTACAAGGGGCTGCCCTTGTCCCAAATCTGGAAGCTACAGCTGGTGAAAAATGTTGCAGCCAGGCTTTTGATGGGACTCCCCATGTGGGAGCACTTCCAACCTGTGCCGAAAGCATTGCACTGGCTGCTGATACCATACCAAATTTGCTTCAAGGTGCTGGTTCTCACCTTTAAAGGGGCCTACATATTTGAGGGACTGCCTTTCCCCACATGTTCCCAAAGATGCCAGGCTGGCCATAACCAGGGCAAGGGCTTTCTCAGTAGCAGCTCTGCACTTGTGGAACAAGCTCCCAGAAGACATCAGGACCCCATGGGACCTTGTACAGTTCCGCAGGGCCTGTAAGATGGAGCTCTTCCACCAGGCCTTTAATCAAGGAGCTGCATCTAACAACTGTTCCCTTGGAATTACCATCTGCAGCCTGGGCCTGCTGGCATAAACTAAGACAACAGCTGAACATCAATCACTGACTGTATTCCATTATGATGATGCCATCATGATCTGTGATTATGTTTCTGCCATCGCTATTACTATCACTAGCACGTTATGATTGTTATGATTGTTTTATACTTGCTTTGTTTTATGTGTTTTATGTAAGCCACCCTGAGCTTGCTCCGGTGGGGATGGTGGGGTAGAAATTTAATAAATAAATAAATATTTTGTTCACAATACTTATTTTGTATCACATGAAATGCCTCATACGATTGCCTCAGTGACCTGTTCACTATTCAAAATGAAGAGCATTTCCAGTAGTTTTGCTTTTGCACTGTAGTGGCATTCAACATGGCCAAGCAGAGATGCTGATGTCGGCTTACAGGTTGGTGGCTTGCTTGGATTACTTGTGTATGTACTGCTTTTGCATCCGTGCAGTTGGCAGCATTAATCAGTTGGTTGCATTCATTATATTTGCACACACTCTGAACTGACTGGACAAATACTGTTTCCAGGTGAATCTATTTAATACAAACATTTGAACCAATTTAATATACCGTAAATCCATTTAATATAAACAAACATGTACATACAAGGCTTTGAGAGCCAAACAGCCAAGGAAGTCCACCCCACCAGGATCAAGAAATCAGTTTTATTTTAGAACGCCTTGCCGTTCTATTCATCCAAGCGTTAGAAAAGCCACTTAGCTTAATCTAATGTGAAGTAATGTATTGAAATGATTACAACAATTACAACAGGACAATATCCTGTTGGGTACAGCATTAGAATAGTCTAAGACTGATCTGAGGAAAACCTTATCCTTTTGTAGAGTTCAGCAAATGACCCTGAAATTCCAAATAAGTACATTTAAATGCATTGTATGTGTGTATCAAAAGTAGATAAATGCATTCATTATCATATGTTTCAAAAGAACTGACAGAATGGGTTCCCTCATCAATTTGTAAAAGACTTTCACTGTTCTTGAATCAGCAGAAAACCTTCTTTTGACTAATGAGAACAAGGATAATTTCAAGTTGGACCCATTTCCTCCAGTAGCTGCAACACATTGACAGATTTATTCTGTCTCACTGTGGACAACAATCTTTTTTTTTTTGAGCCCCCGGAAGGGGATTTTTTATTACATTTTTATAAACACTACAAACTAGAACAGAAATAGGATAAGGGACTACATCTAGGGACAAAGTAAAGATACCCACTAATACCTAAAAACCCAAGGGATGAGATCTTCTAATCAGCTTACACAAACATCAAGTCTTAATTCCACTAGTCCTTTTACAAACTGAGTCAGATATATCATTGTCTTTTAAAATTCTTAAATTCAACTGTTATTAAGAAATACCCCCAAGCATCTCAATTCAACATTTTTTAAAAGCACACATCAGAGTCCTTCAGCCTTCACTTCTCCTTGCCCCGTCTCTTCCACAACTTATAAGGGCTTTTAGGAGCTGCTGCCCCTTTCTCTGAAAGAGAGTCCTTTCCGGAAGAATCCGAGTCCAGCTCACCACTGGACTTACTGTCCTCCCCTTCTTTTTCTTCCTTCTCTGGCCCTCCCAACTGGCCT
>NW_015163202.1:23436-35814 GCF_001447785.1 Gekko japonicus | reverse complement strand
TCTTTGAGAATCTTACGACAATTTCCCCAGGCAGATTATTTTTCTTTATATATCCTGAATATGACCTATAGGCCACATCCATATCGCTTATCAGCTGTTCCACCGTCATCTCTGTCACTGGGGCCAGTATTTCACTCATCTTTTCCTTTAGATTCTCTCCCTTAGTCTCTGGCATGCCCTGGAAGCGAAGGATCATATTAGCCTTTTCCATTTGTAATTGCAGCAGCTGATCTTCTGTGGATATTTGCTTCTTTTCCAGTTGTTTCACTTTCTTCTTCACCTTTTGTGCAGTGACATCCACTTCTTTCACCTTCTCAGCTGTTTGATTCATCATTTTCAGAGTCTCATTTATCTGGTTTTGCTGAGCGGTGATACATTGAGTCACTTTGGTCATCTGTTCCTTGAAGTTATTCAGCTGGTCCATTAGGGGGCATATGGATTCTGCCAAAGTCTTTGCCAGCTCGTTGGTTCCTTCCGGTTTTGGGCTCTCAATTCCTTTCGCTTTCAAAAGTTTCTCCTTTTCCGGCCTCTTCCCTGCCATGTTTCTCGGATTGTTTACTTTTGCAAACTTTTTCAAAGTCTCTGAATATGCATTTAAACGCTCAAACTCCCCTCCTCATTCGCTCAAAGGTTCATGCACTTGGGAGGCGTCCCTCCCCCGCTTGCCTATTTTCTATTGCATAGTTAGGGTGGGGAGCATTATCTTCTCTTTAATCAATGCTTAAATGACTCACGTTCATAAGCGGTCCTCAGGCCTCATTTACTTTTGGTTTTAAATGTTCGATCTTTTAATCAATGCTTAGTTAGAGTTGCTTAAGTCCATTCGGTCTCTTAGCACAGAGAATGGTCAGAATGGAGAGGCGCCTCAATCCTCTGCCATTCCACCATCGAAGAGGCGACCTCTCAAAAGTTCTATGGCCAGAGTCCCTTCAACCGGGTCTCTGGGGGGTGACGAACCTGTGCACCCCCTCCTTCGGCTGGAGGACAGCTTCACCCCTGGGAGGTCCGGGAGGTGAGTCTGCTGTAGTGCGCCACCATCATCGGAAGTCGACAACAATCTTTATGCTGACTATTGACCAATCAAGTTTGTATATTCAGTTACTTTGTTTTATTAATTGCTTTTAGCTGTAATTTTTGTTTGTTGTTCTATTTATTAGGCCCAATGATTAGGAAGTTAAATATGACAATAATGCCCACTGCTACCAGTTTTTATGGCAGAAGATGCTGGATTGGATCCAAAACACATTGCGTGATAAAAAGAACAGTTTGCCTTTTCAAGAAGTAGAAGCAGGAACCCAC
Source organism: Gekko japonicus (assembly GCF_001447785.1). Lineage (NCBI taxonomy): Eukaryota > Metazoa > Chordata > Lepidosauria > Squamata > Gekkonidae > Gekko > Gekko japonicus. The sequence goes on along the minus strand of NW_015163202.1, from coordinate 34,515 downwards.
AAGGACTTGCGGGAAGCATCTCACTTCCCCCTCTCCAACTATTTCCGCATTCCCTGTCCTGTCTCATCTTTTCTTACTTTCTGCTCTTCTTCTAGGGTTGCCAAACTCTGAGTGGGGGCTGGCGATCTCCTGGAATCACAACAGATCTCCCAGCTACAGAGATCAGTTCCCTTTAGGGTTACCAGATGAAGATTGGGAAATCCCTGGAGGTTTGGGCATGGAGCCTTGGAAGGGTGAGGGGAAAGAGCCTCAGCATAGTATAGTGTCATAGTTCAGCCTCTAAAGCAGCATTTTTCTCCAAGGGAACTGATCTCTGTCATCTGGACAACAGTTGTAATTCTGGGTGATCTCTAGCTCCCACCTGGAGATTGGCAACCCTAGTTCCTCTGGAAGAAATATCTTCTTTGGAGGGTGCAGTCCATGGTATTATACCCCCTAAGCGCCTTCCCTCCTCAAGTCCCAACCTCCCCAGGCTCCCCCACCCCAATTTCTAGGAATTTCCTATTTCCTTCCTCTTGATAATCCTCATATTCTCTCCCTGCCCCATTCTCTCCTTCTCAGCCATTCACCAACCTACCTTTTATCTGCCTTCCATCTTTGGCTATATTTATTATTTATTTATTTCATTTATACCCCACCTTTCTCCACAGTGGGGACCAAAGCAACTTACATTATTCTCCTCTCCTTTTTATTCACACAGCATCCTTGTGAAGTAGGTTAGTCTGAAAGTATGTTCTAATGTTTGTCCAATGTTTGAATGACTGTCAGTCTTCTTTCAGTGCTCCCTACCATTCGCAGCCACATTTTATTTTGAATACAGATGCCATTTTGAAAGCACTGAAACCTTTTTTTTTAACAGTTTGGATGCTCTCCAAACAATAATTGCTATAAAAGAGATAATTACAGAATTTAAGTTCTTTTAAAATCCCAGTTGTTGCGTGCTGTAAGGTAAACCACAATGAATTTCCAACATCCACACTAAAGTCACAAGCATAGCAGACAAGAAGCGCCCAAGGTTATCTTCAAATGAAGTTATATTAGAATTGTGTCCAATATTCTCTATTACAAGGTGAAGACGCTCACAGCAAATACAAAATAATGATTTCTTTTCCAGCCTCTGTGGCTTTTCTTCTGGCTCTGGTCTTTGGTATACAACATGTAATGTAATTTATACTTACTTCTAGTCTACAAAAGTTATTTGTGAAAATAGTAAGCCTTTATTTTCTAAGCTTTGTTACACATAATTTGGGAAAGAAAAAGACTAGATGGAAATTTGATTTGTAAACCTTAATGCTGTATATGCTAAGAAATTTATCCTATTTACCCAGGTCGTAAATCAAAGGCTGAGTGTTCAAATCAAATTGTAAATGTATATTGTGTTTATTGATGTGGTAGACATATGCTATCTATTATTTTATAAGCTCTATTTTTTTCTTTACTGGGAGAGGGATGGGAGAAGAGAATTGAGGCAAATGGAAGCTTCTTTCTAGATAACCCCACCTGAACCCAGGGAACTCTTTGAGAATTGTAGAACAGCTGAATCATACTATTAAACCTGAAGAGGAGAAAAGGGGAAAGCATGAAGAAAAATAAACTGACCTTCTTATAAAGCCTGGAGAAGTCAGTAGATATATTTCAAGCTGACAGAACATAATTTTATTGGCTTTTCCAGGCACCTTATTGATGGCCATGAAGTACATATTTTAGTGATCTAGGACAATGAGACCCTTCAAAAAATAAACAACAAAAACCCTGAATCTAAGTACCCACCACCGGTCGTTATGGTTTAAAATTAAGAAATATGAAACATGCAGCTCTCTGTTTGCCTTTAAAAAGGTAAATTGCAGGTATAAGTGATCCCAGTTCATATCAAGGCTCTTCAGGGAGAGGAGAGGGACTTTAATCCCACATAGTTCCATTATTTAAAATCACTTCCCTTACTTACTGTTTTTAATAATTTTAAGGAAACCAATGTGGGGCTTTTTAATGGAAACAGGTTTGATTAGGGAGACTTGAACCCACTGTCTTCTTCTCATGGGTGTGCCTGTAATTTACCTTTGAAAATATCACATGATTTCCAACATATCTATTTGTGCCCTAAGGTTTTGTTCTGTTGCACAGAGTATTTACTTACTTAGGTTGTGGTCACATGCACCAAAAAAAAATGTGGGGATGGGATGCATGGCTATTTCCTCCAGAGGAATTTGACCCACAGTTGCAGGATCACACCTCCCTTAGAAACTGTGGGTGCAATCTGTCAGTGCATGATCAGATGCAACTGCAAGTGAGTCGGGTTTTTTGATGCCGTTTCCCCCCATGCACTTAACTGAGGGATCGATGAATTGCACCTTTGACACAGGAAGCTGCTGAGCATTTGATGCAACTGGAATTGCTTGCTGTTCCCTCATCCAACTAGCAGCCTATGGCAGAGAGAGCAGGGAGACAGTAACTGATTCAGGTCACCTGGGTTGATCTCTGCAGTGATGGACATGGAGCCAGTATATGGTGCTAGGGCATGGATGGAGGTATCTCTATAAGCCTGATTATTCTCCATATATCAGCCAGTGGCAGTGTTAGTGATTCTGGGACACCAGATTTACAGGGAGCAGCACAGAAGACATAACTCCATACAGCTGATTGCAGCAGGGAAGCTGCCAACTGCTAGATGACCTTGGGCAAACCATAGTTCTGTCAGAGCTGTTCTTGAAAGAGCAGTTTGTGTCAGAGCGCTCTCAGCCCCACCTACCTCTCAGGGTGTCTGTTGTGGGGAGGGGAAGGGAAAGGAGTTTGTAAGCCGCTCTGAGACTCCTTTGGGTAATGAAGGGCGGGGTATAAATTCAATATCTTCTTCTTCTAAAAAAATATCTTGGGGGGTCATGGTGGGTGAAAATGCTGGAGAGTTTGGAGGCAGTGAGCCTGCAGAGGGCAGTGGGTGGATAGGGTGTCTGCCTTGTATTTTCATCATTTGCGCAGCCTGGTGACTGCACCTGATGCCTATGATGCAGGCTTTTAGAATCCAGGCCAAAACTTTTGTTTCCTCCCCCCCACCAGGCTTTTGATTATGGGGTTTTATCTTTTTCATCTGTTTTCTGGTCTGACATCTTGCATATGGAGATTTTGCCAGTGGGTACTAGTCTGATCTTATCAGATCTTCGAAGCTAAGCAGGGTTGGGCCTGGCTAGCATTTGGATCAGAGACCACCAAGAAATTCCAGGGTCATGACATGGAGGCAGGCAATGACAAACCACCTCTGAAAGTTTCTTGCCTTGAAAACCCTATGGGGTCACCATATATCAGCTGTGACTTGATAGCAAAAACAACAACAAACTCAAGGGTTGTTTCATACTGTTTTAAATGGATTTTTGTTTTTATATTGATAATTTCTGATGCTATGGTTTTTTTTTACTTTTAAGGCACTTTGAGCAGTATTCTGGATAGGTGGCATATAAATAAATAAATAAATAAATAAAGAAAGAGGTACTTATCAGGCTCCTTTGACCACCAAGTGCCAAGTATTTAAAGCTTCTGTAATGTGTCCCAGCTTACAAAATGTAGTTTTAGTCACCTGATACCCTCACAGCAAAAAAAGCAAAACATTATTATTATTTCACTTATTACAGGTTCTTCTCCATGAAAGCTTCTGTCACAATAAACTGGTTAATCTTTAAGAGACTAGAAGACTTTTGTTTGTTTACTTGCAGATTAATAATATAGTTTCCCTGGAATTTTTCAACCTATGAAAAGTTACCTCAAAGTAGCTTGCTTGGCATGTACAAGTTGTTTCCAACTTCAAATGAGATCACTTAGCTTTTACTTTTGGAAGCCTTATTATAAAGTTCAGAGAGCAATTAACAGACCACATAGGCACCAGGACCATAAATTTATGTTCCTGCCTAGAGCAGAAGAATTTTTAAGCATAACAACAGATTCACCACTGGAGGCAACTCCTCCCAAGAGGCAAAGTGAGTGATTTATTTTCTCCAATGATCTGACCTTGTTAGGATATATGTCTTCCACAAAGGTTGCTAACATGATTTAAAGCAGCTCTGGCAGTCTAAAATCCTAGTGATAAGCAGCTGAGTGCTTATTTGTCACATGGGACAAACAATTATATACAAAGTATGTGAAGGAATCACTGAATTCTATTCAAATTATAAGGCGAGGAAGGACCGTTCTGTATATTCATGATTTAATCAACTGTCAATGAAATCAACATAACAAAACTCTCATTACAGCCCTTGTTGGATTAGCCTTAAACTTTGCTATATTCAGAGATTGTCTGAGTTTTCCTTTTCCAAAAGAAGATTTCATTTAATTTTAATAAACAAAGGTACATATGTAGAGGTAACTTCAATGGTAGTTTAATTTTTATTTTACTGTATTATTATATCCATTTCATAATAATTTAATAATATTAATATGCAGCAGTATCATCTATTAATTGATTTCCAGTTGCATACATGTGTCAGCTACGCTGCCATGGGGGTTGGGGAGTTCGGTCTGTGTCTAGTTAATTGCTACTGCATTCCTTTCTGTGCTTGTTCTGCTTTGCGCGGAAATGCTTATCTATACAGATGTGCAGGAGGGAGTTGTATTGTCTGGGTTTTTCCTAGGTGCCGTGGGAGAGTGTTGGTTCTCAGCTTCTGCTACCTAAAGGTCTCCCAGCTTTATCCCGCATGCGGGAGGGTGCCTAATTGGCCAGTGCTCTTGGAGGGGGGTAGTGCATACAAATACCCTATATCCTATTATGCCCATGGGGTGGCCACCATTCTTAACTGTGCTTATGTTACTGCATCTATAGCTCTGCAATAAAAGTATTACCGTTCCTGAATGCGTGTACTTAGTTGTTGGCTGTGGGTTCTGACAACATGATTTGTTTACATTCATACACATTATCTGGATTTTTAAATGGAATCAAATTGAGCACACCATTGATCTTGCATCTCTTTGTGCACATTGAGCTGACATTCATTGCCCTTCCTATGCACAGATATGGAAAATATGGAATTAACTTGTCCTTTAAATTGAAATAAGTAGATTCTTAATGTGTAGTAGCACATCAGAATGCTTGTGACATTAGGATCAGGGCCAAGAACCCAATGCAATGAATTAACCAGGCCATTGTCTAGATTTAAGTTCTAAGCAGTAAAAACATTTTCATATTTTTCTTGGTATAGATCCAATGATGCAGCATGGTGTAGTGGTTACTGGTTAGAGTAGTGGACAAGGACCTGGGAGACCCAAGTTCAAATTCCCACTCTGCCATGGAAGCTTGCTTGGAGAACTTGGGACAGTCACACAGGTTAACCCTGGCTATCTCACAGGGTTGTTGTAAGGATAACATGAAGCAGAAGAGAATAATGTAAGCTACTCTGTGTCCCTGTTGGGTAGAAAGTTGGTATATACATGAAGTAAAATAAATAAATAAAGCAATCTGTTATTGGGACATTCATATAAACTGGTATAATGAAAACAGCAGAATAAAAGTATTTTGTAGTTATTTCTACAATTGGCCTATTAAGAGCGCTGACTGTGCAACTTAGTTCATAGTTCTAAAGGACAATGACCACAATTTTTACTGACAGCTGTCTTACCTAGGAAATTGGGCTGTGCTGCTGATTCAGGTTGAAGAAGTGACTGATTGTGTGATTTCTCTCTCTCTCCCATAGCTGAATGCAGGTAAAGTGACATCAAATACAAAATATGCAAAATGATGTATTTGACTTCAGGAGCCTTCATTTAAAAGTTCTTTCTTCTATTCTTCCTTTTTTATCATTCTTCCTTTTTTTCTTTTCAAGGTTTATGTTTTTATTGGAAGTAATGGGAAATCTAGCAGGTCAAGAAAACACAATAGATCTTGTTCTGTTCTGATGTAGGGAGAAGAAGCATTTAATTCTAATAGAACATCTAGAAATGATGGTTACAAGCACAGAAGGTTGCTCCCCCCACCCTCTTTTCCGGAAGGCTGTGACACACAAGATGTCTGTTGTTATTAACATCTTGCTGTAACCCTTCCATCTGTTAATCTTCTTCAGTTTGACATAGCAGGTTATTTGTAACTGAAGGCTAGAAAAGTCAAAGAATTTTTTTTCTTTATAATAACCTTCTGCAAACACTATTCTTATCATTTCCTTTTCCAAAAAAAGGGAGCTTTTGTGGAGCCTACCTTTATTTGACCTTTCATTTACAGGATGGTGGGAGAGAGCTGTCATGTATTCTCTGACGCATCTTGTGCTTAACATGTTCCCAGGAGACTATACAGAAATGAAGCAAAGATGACACTTTTGGGGGGGTGAAATTCTTTAAGAAAATTAGAAGCGCATCACATTTATTGGGACTACTGAAGGCACATTTGGCATGATGAACAACATTCAACAACTTAATTTCAGTGCAACTTAAACTCTGCTCTGGCAGATGTATGGCCTTGGGACATATAAAATAGAGAGGTACATCTACAATTTAGTAGCTGCAAGAAGGGGCTGTTGAATTGAAAGAACTGAAGTTCAATATAGTTGCAGGAATATTTCTGAGTACGTGAGAGTAAAACTTTTTCCTACAAATAATATGTGAGTTTTGTTATCCAGTTTCCTGCTCATTTCCCATTCTTGAATACTATTTTTTTCCCCTTCTTACTGTTGCATTTTCTTCCTTTCTAGGGTAATTGCATTCATGGTCCCACCCAGTCTGGAATGATGGGAATGGGGTGATAAAACACACATAAGCAGATTTGGCTATGCAATGAAGTCACAGCATTAGGGCAATAAGGGCAAGGAATACAAAATATACTCCACCACCACAACATGAATACAAGAACCTGTAACATCTGATTACAAGAGACAAAAATAAGATGAGAGTACTAGGACAGAGATCCAATTAATTCCTCCCTCTCCCTCTTTTCCATCTCCTCTTCCGTCTCCCTGCCCTCCAAAAATCCAGAGTGTGAGGTGTCAAGGGTTCCAGAGAATATAAAACCCATGCATTTGCATGTTTTCTTTTTTGCAGATTGACAGATAAATGGGAGCAATTCTCATATGTCTTTGTTCCTGTTCAGAAAAGAGAATCCAGATCTACTTAAACTTGCATGCCCCATAACTGAGCCAGTAAGCATGCAAGTCCTAAAATTCTGCAGTGTTTTGAAAATGCTATTGTAGATGTTATGCACTTGCTCAGTGCATATCAGATGAACAGAACACACAAAAATGGGCCTTTGCTACCTCAAAGAACAGAACATATAATTTAAAGCATTCTTAAAATTATGTGTGATGTTGAGAAAATGGGACAATATGCAATTATAGGTACTTTAGCCTTAGCAGAATAAACTATACTTGAGATGTGGTGCTTATACACCAAAATGTTTTAAATCAGCAAATGTCATGAATGCACCCTTCTATTCCAATAAACATTCTAAATATTTATTCTAGATAAATAATATCACCATGAGCAGGCAGACTGAATTAAAGAAGAAATCATTATAACTGGGCACATTTAAAAAACCCCAAGATATTTTAAAATGTTTATAATTCTAGTAAATATAAAAGCAAGGGTATTTTGCAATATTTTATTAAGTAAAATGTGAAAATAAAGTTGTGCGTACCACTTTCCCCTTAGGTACTAGGTGAGAAAGGACCTGCCATTTCAAAAACAGCAGCTATGTGTAGCACTGAGACTGTGAAAGATGCCAAAACAGCCATCTGTCAAGACACTCAAAAAGAGCTGTACTGAACTGAATGCAGGAAGTGCCCAGAGGTTCGAGCACTTAGGAGGAGGCACTGGGGGAAAGAAAGGCAAAGATAGACATAGAGGTCATCTTTACCTTCAGGGCCCTACTCAGCTTTGTGCATGGCTGTCATTGGTCAAATCACATCTCACTTAGACCGTCTTATACATTTGTGATTCACTGGATATTCTTGATTGACACTTGCATAAGTTTTTTTGGGAAAACATAACTAGTCCAAAAGCTAAATGTTGGAAGGGCCTACATACAATATATCTGAGGCATGCTTCCAATACAGCTACAGTAGTGTCTTACAGGATCGGTTCCAGGTACTGGGGGCCTTTGGACATGATGACCTTTAGTGCCTCCCACTAAACATGATTATGTAAAACCTAAGGATTTGATCATTTAGCCAAACTTGGTTGGGATAATTAAAGAGGAAATTAGCATGAGAATGTGGATCAGATTGATTTTCTGAGGATCTGGGTAAGATTTTCTGGGGTCTTATCACCATATATAAGGGAACTGGAAATTATGTATCTAAGTAATAAAGGGGAGATTACATTTAGTATAACTGGTATTGTTATAATTATATTGCTGGGGCTATTATTTCAGTCTATTAATATTTAAAAGTCAGTTTCAGTCAGCTTTTCCAGGTAGAAATAAATGTGGTGAAACTAGATGTTGTATGTGACCCATTTAACCCCCTGCTTTCTGCTCTCTACCAAAAGCCACAGGGGGTGGCTGAGAGGCATTTCATCCCCGCTTTCTGCTCACTGTGAAAAACCAAAGCAAACAGAAAGCAGGGAGTGAAATGCCTCCCAGGGGATGAAATGGCTCAGCAGAAAGCAGGAGTCAAACTTTAAATGGCTCACCTGCAGTAATGGCAAAAGTAACTATTTATTTGAGAAATAGATAAATTATGATTTTAAGGATGGAATTTATATTATGCAAACGAAAAACAAATTTAGGAGAAACAGTTCAAAATGTTTATAAATGTATTACAATGTAGAAACAGGATAATAAGTTTTAAATGCCACATCTTAAATACAAATGTATAAGGAAATAGAACCTGAGCAGAAATGTCTTCTATTTTCATATTATGTGATACATAATAGACTTCCTTTTTGTACTTTGATACATTACCTAGTTTGTAAAAGTGATAGTGAGTATGCAGAAGTAGTAAGAATATATATAATACCAGATATGTAGTAATGATGAAACTAATAATGTAGTTGCAAAACAGAAATATAAAATGTTGACCATAAATGTATTCAGACAATCTATTCATTGCCGGCTGCTTCACTACACTTCGGTCATCAGAATTTCCATTATTTAGGGTTACAAGAAAAGGATTGCTCTTCACCTTTGTTATTGAACCACTGGCACAAGCAATTCAACACAATCCACAAATATCGGGTATTCAAATTGGCCAAACACATGTCAAAACAAGTCTTTTCACAGATGACATGACAATTTATGTTACACATCCTTCTACCAATCTTCCAGCACTACAAAAACATTAGAGGAATTTGGTGACCTAGCAGGATTAAAGATTAATCAGCAAAAAACAGTTCTATACCCCATCAATCATGGTAAAATCATTTATATTTCCAAAATTTCTTTTCTACTTTAGAGCTGTTGCCCTAATATGGGGCTGGCAAAGAAGCCTAAACAGCTTTACATGGACTTTTAAGAAACCAAGAGTTGGGTTTCAGACCATGCGTTGTTCAGCTAAGAATGGCAGTCTGGTTATTCCTGATCTATAGACATATTATGAGGCAGTCAAACTAGCTAACTTAACCAAGCAATACAATTCTTTCTTTCAAGCAGACTGGAAAATAATTGAAGAAGACTATCTAACCTCTCATTCTTTTTAACATTTGTTATGGACACCTCATAATTGCAGATTCTCAAATAATATTATGCGCCCCTTTCTGGAATCAACCTTTCGAACATGGGACAAATCTAAAGACAAAATGGCTTCTGCAACATCTCCTTTGCCTCTGGTGCTCTGCTAATCTAACTTGTTTTATAGATATGTCTTCCAATTGAAAATGGCTTCTGCAACATCTCCTTTGCCTACATTTCTAGGGCAGTAATGGTTTCTACCAGGATTGTCACTGCATACTTACCCTCTCTGGTGCTCCGCTAATCTAACTTGTTTTATAGATATCTCTTCCAATTGAAAACTTAGAGAGAAAGCAACTTTGGAACAATCATGTGATTTTTGTCTACCCTGGTTTGAATATCTTCAAATTTCCCATTTGTTTCACTCTTCTACTTTACAGAAAAGTTTGAATTAGGCCTCTTGCAAGTTTGGAATGTGGTATGAACTCTAAATCTCTTTACTTAAAAGGCCTAATTTCAATGCTTTATAAAACTTTATTACTGGATACAAAACTCCCTTTAACATCATACCAGGTGGCATGGCAAAAAGATCTGGGTATAAATCTTACTACTTATCAATGGGAAAAGATTTGGACCTTGTCAAGTTATACCTCACGTTCCTTACCTATTCAACAACAGGCAATAAAAATTTTGCTTCATTGGCATCTCACCCCATCAAAACTCTCATATATTAATCTGCACATGTCATAATCATGCTGGAAACTATGTGAGGCAAAAGGCTCTTTTTACCAGTGTTGGTGGTTGTGCAGTAAGGTTAATTGATTTTGGAGTGAAATCATATCACAAATTCATTTGATAACAGGTTATTATATCCCTAAAGACCCAACTTTAATTCTTTTGAAGTTATCGCCAAGAATCAGGATTCCTCAAAATACTAAAAACCTCATTTCCACACTTTTAGCAGCAGCAAAACTCCGGTCCGGTAAGGCTGCCCCTGAAGGGGGCGTGCCGTGACGGGCCGTTTTTTGCCTCCCTGCAAGGAGAGAGGCGGAGGCATCCGGGTCCTAGCAGGGGGCGGGGCCGGAGGTTTTCTGAGCCGGCCTTTCGCCCCCTCCCTCACTCGCCTCGCTGCACTCGGCAAAGACGGAGCTGCTTGGCTCCGGTGCTGGCGAGGCAGCGAGGGGGCCGGGGGTCGGCGTGCAGGAGGCACGGCGGACGGCGTCGGGGCGGTGGAGGAGTGCCGTCGGAGGCGGTGACAGGCTTGTCTGCAGCCTGGGGGGAGCTGTGCGGCTGGAGCCGTTGGAAACGGCGCGGAGGAGGAGCGTCTCGGCGGCAGAAGCAGGGCCGGCGTTGGAGGCCACAGCAGGCTTGTTTTTTCTGGCTGGCAGCGGGGCGGGGCAGCCCGGGCCTTGGGAAGGCGCGGCGGGCGAGGCTTCGTTTGGGCAGCCGGGGGTCGGCGGCAGAGGCTTGGAACGGCCGGGGGGGGCCGGCTGGGGGGGGGCGGCCGGGGGGCT
>NW_015163202.1:21291-23305 GCF_001447785.1 Gekko japonicus | reverse complement strand
GGTGACAGGATTGTCTGCAGCCTGGGGGGAGCTGTGCGGCTGGAGCCGTTGGAAACGGCGCGGAGGAGGAGCGTCTCGGCGGCAGAAGCAGGGCCGGCGTTGGAGGCCACAGCAGGCTTGTTTTTTCTGGCTGGCAGCGGGGCGGGGCAGCCCGGGCCTTGGGAAGGCGCGGCGGGCGAGGCTTCGTTTGGGCAGCCGGGGGTCGGCGGCAGAGTCTTGGAACGGCCGGGCGGGACCGGCTGGGGGGTGCAGCCTGTGGGCTCTAGAAAGGGCGTGGGGCGGTGTGCAGAAGCCTCCTGCGGGGCGACTTTGCCGCAGGTTAACGCCGACGGGGCCTGGGTGTCTGGCACCCCGTTTTGGCCACCCCCCCCTCTTTTTTCACCACATCTTTGTCTGAGGAAGGAGTCAGCTCAGAGGGGCCGGGGCCCGGCTGGGTTGGGACCCAGAAGGGCTAGCTCAGCGGCCATTTTGGGCACGTGCTCACTTTCGCTTTTGGGGGCGGCCATTTTATCGGGAGCGGCCATTTTAGGTGGGCCTTAGCTCGACTGTTTTGTGTGGCCGTGGTCCATTTGGGCGGTCAGCTGCCTGCGTTGGCCCCTCCTGGGCTTAGACCTCTTTATAAGGGACTTGATAAGAATTACAGTTTGTAGATATCTTCCTGTGGGGGAGGTTTGCTGTTGGATATGGGGCCCAAGAAAAATGCAGGAAAAAGCAAGGGTAAAGGAAAGGGTAAGCAGCCTGCCCCGAAAGCTCCGCCAAAGAGGCCGGCTCCTGCCTCTTCCTCCTCAGACGAAGAGGGTGGTGATGATGTGCAGAGGGCCATTTTAGAGCGTTTGTTGGCTGTTGAAAAAGCCTCGGGATTATCCCACCCACAGCAGCCTGTTGACCAAGGGGGCAGGAAGGAAACTCGTTCTTTACGCAACAAGCGTCTTCAGGCTGAAATCCTGACCCGTTTGTCTTTGGTTGAGGCTAAGGTGACAAGAGACAGCGGGACTGAAGGAGGTGGACCCATGCAGCCTGATGATGAGCAGCCAGGACCATCCAATCCGGGACCTTCGCGGGGTACGGATGCAGCTTCAGCACGGGTTCCCTCAGGTGAGTCGGGCGGTAAGTCCGCTGGGGGTGGTACATCTGCTTCACCATGGCCATGGGGCCCCTGTGGCACTACGGCAGCAACCAGTACTGATACACACACGTCACAGTGGGTCCATGCTGCTCAACAAGGAGCCGGTTCAACAGTTCAACAGCAGGGGCAGGCGCCTTCACTGGGGTGTTGTAGACACCCCATTGGGGGAGCAGGGTGGGGCCACAGTTCGCCTTGCCAGGGGGGCGCATCTTATGCTGACATTTCACCTTCAGCTTTACCGTGTGGGGATGTGGCCTTGCCCTTGGGCGATCATTTGCTGCCAGCCACACGGGAAAAAATCTGCAGGGGCGAGTACATAGATGTGTTCTCCCTCCTATTTCGGGAATTGGAAAAGAAAGACAAGGAGGATTTGGAGGACAAAGATAAGGAAAAGCTGAGGAAGATGAGAGTGGACCGCACATGGGCCAACTGGGTGGCTGGTTTCGTGGTCTACGCAGGGGTTTTAGCTCGGTCCCAGCCTTGCAGGAGCGCATCCCTATTTCAATATTTTGACATTATTTATAAGGCATACACGGGGTTTACTGGACCGGCTTGGCTCCAGTACGATGAAGAATTTAGGATGCGGGCAGCAATGAACCCTTTGATGCGATGGGACCAGGTTCACCCCAACCTTTGGCTGCAGATCATGTCACCTGCTCGCCCCAATGCTGGTGATCGCTCACACAGTGGGCATATTGTGCAGCGCCTTGCAGTATCTTCCACGCCCCGCCTTTTGGCGGGGCAGGCGGTTCAACCCCGCCGGATTTGTTGGGAGTTTGGGGCGCAGGGCGCCTGCAGTCGGAAGGCCTGTCAGTTCAGGCACGAATGCCCTCTGTGTAGCGGGCCTCACCCCTTCTCAGCCTGTTTCCGGGGCAAGCCTAGAAAAGG
>NW_015163202.1:19347-19521 GCF_001447785.1 Gekko japonicus | reverse complement strand
AGTCAGTTTCAGTCAGCTTTTCCAGGTAGAAATAAATGTGGTGAAACTAGATGTTGTATGTGACCCATTTAACCCCCTGCTTTCTGCTCTCTACCAAAAGCCACAGGGGGTGGCTGAGAGGCATTTCATCCCCGCTTTCTGCTCACTGTGAAAAACCAAAGCAAACAGAAAGCA
>NW_015163202.1:3334-19238 GCF_001447785.1 Gekko japonicus | reverse complement strand
AGAAATAGATAAATTATGATTTTAAGGATGGAATTTATATTATGCAAACGAAAAACAAATTTAGGAGAAACAGTTCAAAATGTTTATAAATGTATTACAATGTAGAAACAGGATAATAAGTTTTAAATGCCACATCTTAAATACAAATGTATAAGGAAATAGAACCTGAGCAGAAATGTCTTCTATTTTCATATTATGAGATACATAATAGACTTCCTTTTTGTACTTTGATACATTACCTAGTTTGTAAAAGTGATAGTGAGTATGCAGAAGTAGTAAGAATATATATAATACCAGATATGTAGTAATGATGAAACTAATAATGTAGTTGCAAAACAGAAATATAAAATGTTGACCATAAATGTATTCAGACAATCTATTCATTGCCGGCTGCTTCACTACACTTCGGTCATCAGAATTTCCATTATTTAGGGGTACAAGAAAAGGATGCACTCTCTCCCCATTGCTCTTCACATTTGTTATTGAACCACTGGCACAAGCAATTCAACACAATCCACAAATATCGGGTATTCAAATTGGCCAAACACATGTCAAAACAAGTCTTTTCACAGATGACATGACAATTTATGTTACACATCCTTCTACCAATCTTCCAGCACTACAAAAACATTAGAGGAATTTGGTGACCTAGCAGGATTAAAGATTAATCAGCAAAAAACAGTTCTATACCCCATCAATCATGGTAAAATCATTTATACTTCCAAAATTTTTTCTACTTTAGAGCTGTTGCCCTAATACGGGGCTGGCAAAGAAGCCTAAACAGCTGTATATGGACTTTTAAGAAACCAAGAGTTGGGTTTCAGACCATGCGTTGTTCAGCTAAGAATGGCAGTCTGGTTATTCCTGATCTATAGACATATTATGAGGCAGTCAAACTAGCTAACTTAACCAAGCAATACAATTCTTTCTTTCAAGCAGACTGGAAAATAATTGAAGAAGACTATCTAACCTCTCATTCTTTTTAACATTTGTTATGGACACCTCATAATTGCAGATTCTCAAATAATATTATACACCCCTTTCTGGAATCAACCTTTCGAACATGGGACAAATCTAAAGACAAAATGGCTTCTGCAACATCTCCTTTGCCTACATTTCTAGGGCAGTAATGGTTTCTACCAGGATTGTCACTGCATACTTACCCTCTCTGGTGCTCCGCTAATCTAACTTGTTTTATAGATATCTCTTCCAATTGAAAACTTAGAGAGAAAGCAACTTTGGAACAATCATGTGATTTTTGTCTACCCTGGTTTGAATATCTTCAAATTTCCCATTTGTTTCACTCTTCTACTTTACAGAAAAGTTTGAATTAGGCCTCTTGCAAGTTTGGAATGTGGTATGAACTCTAAATCTCTTTACTTAAAAGGCCTAATTTCAATGCTTTATAAAACTTTATTACTGGATACAAAACTCCCTTTAACATCATACCAGGTAGCATGGCAAAAAGATCTGGATATAAATCTTACTACTTATCAATTGGAAAAGATTTGGACCTTGTCAAGTTATACTTCACGTTCCTTACCTATTCAACAACAGGCAATAAAAATTTTGCTTCATTGGCATCTCACCCCATCAAAACTCTCATATATTAATCTGCACATGTCATAATCATGCTGGAAACTATGTGAGGCAAAAGGCTCTTTTTACCAGTGTTGGTGGTTGTGCAGTAAGGTTAATTGATTTTGGAGTGAAATCATATCACAAATTCATTTGATAACAGGTTATTATATCCCTAAAGACCCAACTTTAATTCTTTTGAACTTATGGCCAAGAATCAGGATTCCTCAAAATACTAAAAACCTCATTTCCACACTTTTAGCAGCAGCAAAACATGTGCTTGCTTCAGATTGGAAATTACAGGATCTCCCCTCGATGCATCAGTGGTACCAAAATGTATGTTGGTTTTTTTTACTGGACATGACCTCAGACTGGATTTCACAGCA
The DNA here is from genome assembly GCF_001447785.1 of Gekko japonicus. Taxonomy (NCBI): domain Eukaryota; kingdom Metazoa; phylum Chordata; class Lepidosauria; order Squamata; family Gekkonidae; genus Gekko; species Gekko japonicus. Next base: position 17,274 of record NW_015163202.1, on the reverse strand, counting down.
AGATACACAGGTTACCTCTACTAGTATTATGGCCAAATGGTCATCATGGCTAAATGCTTTTGCTGTCCCAGAAGGAACATTAGAGAAAGCACCCTCAATTGATTCACACACCTTATATCTTTATCATTAAGTAGTTGAAGGATCTTACCAAATGGTCATCATGGCTAAATGCTTTTGCTGTCCCAGAAGGAACATTAGAGAAAGCACCCTCAATTGATTCACACACCTTATATCTTTATCATTAAGTAGTTGAAGGATCTTTAAAACTGGCTTTAAACTCCATTTATTTTTATTTTTAATTATTTGAATGATACACTCAGAATTAGCAGATAACTTCTAATGGCAATCTTTAATTCACCACAGACTTAATGATCATTTTGTAATTGTTTTTCATTCATGCTTTACTAAGTACTGCATTGTATTTTATTTTTATCTTCAATAAAGAGTTTAATATTTAAAAACTATAAAAATAAATTTACTCTGACAGAAGTAAATATCATTGTATTCTATAGACAATGTCTTAAAATTATAATGAAGGGGGTGTTGGAGAGAAATATTTTCTGTTTTATACATTCCGTTATATATAATTATACATAATTGCTTTTTTTCCTTTCTGTATACCCTCTATACCATCACTTTGTTTTCTAAAAATGTGTGTGTGTATATAAAACTTTAAATGGCTCAGGAACCAATACAAACCAGTTCGGTTTGCAAACTGGCTTATCAGTTCATGGTTCGGTTCATGGTTCAGCCAAGAATCACGAACCAAACTGCAGATAAGAACTTCGTGCCCATCCCTACTTGGAGGAGTGCCTAGAAGTCTCAAGAATCACCTGGACATTCTAGGCATTGAGCAAATAACATCAGCTCAGCTCCCGAAGACAGTGTTGCTTGGAACAGCAAGAATACTATGGAGATATCTCTTCAGTTCCTAAGAACTTGGTTAGAACTCAAATTGCAGAACACCATATACCAGTCAAATATTTTACTGTGGCAATTAATAATAATAATTACTATTATTATAACCCACTACTTGAGCAGTTAAAATGTATTTAAAGAATGGGAAAGAACAGAAAGGGAAAGAAAGAGTTCAAATTTCTGTTTCATATTTATAACCACTAAAACATATTAACTTTCCATTACCATGCTTGTAGAGGCTAGACAGAGGGACAAATCACCCTTTTACTACTTTGTTAAATCATACTAATGACACCCCTCCATTCTGTTCTTAATATCAGTAAAGATTTGCTGCTATACTACTACTAAATATCTAAATATATGTGCTGCCAAAAGTACAGTTTCAATTGCCAAGAAGGATGGGGATCAGAAGGAACTGGGACCAAGACTTGGAAATAAGTGGTGGGAGGTCAGAAAAAAATAGAAGTTGGGAGGGAGTTCATGAAAGGAATATAGAAAAATGAAGGAGGAGAAAAGTGTGGAGAAGGGGAAGAGAAATTAATGAGAGAAGGAATGGTTGTTTTATTTTGCTGCAAAACACCAACAGGGTTACCCCTTTGCAAGGTCTGGGTGGGTGAAAAGAAAGGAAAAGAGACCTTGTTAGGAGGCTGCAGCGTGGAAATTATTGTAGTAGCCATAAGCCCATAAGCCGTGCTTGATTATCTTGCCTTGCTCTAGTGCTGACTATTTTGAAGGGCTTAGCTGCATTTCATGACAGGAAAGTGTTTGCCTCAGCCTCATTGTAGTAAAGTTTTCATAAATGTGGGGCAAGCATATGGAGAGGCTTCTGTTTACTGTGCTCTGCCTTCCTTGCACTGCAATGGATAAATGCATTTAATGAATGTAGCATGACTGTGGTTTCTCAGGTCCTCAAGCTGATTTGGGTGCTCTGAAATTTGTATCCCCCCCCCCCTCAGCCGTGTTAATATTAGCTAGCAGGTGTTGGGGAAAATGTCTGATACCCTGGTAAGCTCCTGCCAGTGAAAGTAGACAGTACTCACTAGATGGAAAACTGGTGTAAACTGATATCTAGCAGATTTGTTCTTTTATGCTTTTGAGTAATTATGGTGATTATGAACATTCCACAATATTGGAGCTCTGTCTTCTGTGATATCACAACAGCCAACAATTTTAGCCTCAATTCCCCCACCCCTGCTATATGTTCTGTTTGACATTTCTGACTTAAAACTATATTGCTGCACATTTATGGATTATATGCTTAATTTAGTCTGCCATTCTTATCTCTACTACCCCAATCATATGACATTTCTGATTTTGCTTGTATGAGGTACAAGATGTATAACATTTCAGAATGTATTTCTCGGTAAATACAAAGTAATCAGGTTATTGTCTCTTGCCTCTATCCCCTCACCAAATAATTCAGTTCATTCTCTTTAATACTTATATAGCACAGACCAAAGCCACAAACATGTACCATTCAATTTTACCATAACTTTACAAGCTCAACTCACCCTATGCATGCTTGCACAAATCAAGTATATTTAAAGAAACCATGCACAAGGTATCATTCACACAGATGCACACAGGTCACTTCTTTTCTGCATAAGGAGAAGGTATAGAGTTTACAATGAAGTGTGCAACAGGAAGTTTCTCACTTAATCTTATTCATAAATAAAGGATGCTGGATTAGATTCTAACTATATTATAGGTGTTCATGGTCAAACCAACTGGTAGGTCAGTACAGAACATAAGAATAACTAGTCTGGTATCCTATTTCACACAGTGATAAAACAAGACAGTTTCCCTGGTACAGTGTCACAACTTCTGGTCTTTTGCTTTTCAAATGTTGTGACTAGGCCCTAGATGATATGTTGACAGTTCTAAAACACAAACTAAATCCTGATTAGTCATTGTAAATGATTTGATAATTGATCATTCTGTACCGTAACGTGTTGATCCCTCTTGCTGAATGATCTCTCAGGTTATTTTATTATTAAAACAACCACACCATAAATTATGTATTCCTTTGGAAGGATACTATCTGCTTATCTTTCTTCCTTTCTTTCTAGATAAAGAATGCTTCTCCACTAAACACATGAGTCATAAATCTGTGACAACTGACTTTTATATGATAGATCCTAGCATTAATTTTTTGTCATTTATTTAGTACAATTCATAAACAAAAGCTTTGTGATCCTGATCTTTATAATCATCATAAATGTCCATGATGAGATGGAGAGCTGGGAAGACAAAACACAGATGGTTCTATTTATATCATACATATATAAGACTATAAGTCAACCAACTTACCTTTCAGGGTCTTGATGACCAAAAAAGGAGTCCATGTCTTGCCAGGTCTTGAAGGTGTTTACATCTGAAGACTCTCCCTAGACTTCTGAGTAGGATAGGGTTGTCAGACCAAGACTGAGAACTGGTGGGACACTTACTGAGTGTTCAGGGCCCTTGCCAGTAGCATCCTGATGTTGTTGGCAACATGGTGACATCCAGGGGTCATTTCGTAGAAAAAGAGGTGCCGAAGCTCATTAGCATAACTTATTAGCATAACTTATTTGCATATGCCACACACCCTGACATCACCAGAAGTCAGTCAGAAGGCAACACCCACCGCTCAGGCTCCACTGGACTGTTTTGGATTGCTAGCTATTGGGGGGGGGGATGCAGATCTGTCCTCGCAGAGGAGGGAGAGTTTAGGGAGAGCTTGTACCTGAATAAAACTTGGTCTTAAAGGTGCCACTGGACTGTTTTGGATTGCTAGCTGTGGGGGGGGGAACGTGCAAATCTGCCTTCACAGAAGCGGGAGAGCTTGTACCTGAAGGCAGGCTGGGGAGGGGCTCTGCAACTTACCTAGCTGCTTCTTGCTCCTCATGGCCCAACTGAGGGCTACTGGGAGCAGGGGGCGGGGCTTGTTGCATGTGCCCACCCCCTGGGCTCCTTACTGCCGGAGTTTTGCTCCTATGTGCTCCTGCAGGAAATGACCCCTGGTGACATCACTTCTACCATGACCCGGTAGTGGCATCATAGCATACAGGCAATGCTCTAGAATTTAACCTAAATGGCATTGTTTCACAATGTAGTTTTGAGTGAATACTAAAGCAATGACCAACATAATGATCTAACTTCCAGGACAAGCCAGAAGTAGCGCAACCAGTGAGCACTCCAACCATGCAGTAAGTCTCCTGATTGCCCCCCCCCCCAATATTTTCCCAATAAATCCAGAGCAGGAGATCTAGTCTTGCTAGAGCAGGGAGTCTGGCAGAACATCAGTGAGACCTGTTTCAACCACAGTTGGCTGCTTGGAGATAAAGAGGTGAAGTCTGGGGTATTATTTATTTAAATATTTGGACTCCACTTTTCTCCCCAAAGGTACTTACAACAGTAAAAATATTCAACATAAATATACAAGACAAAAAAAACAAACCCACCCCAAACTAACTATGTCTTTGGCCTGTCCTGGATTCAATGGCTGTTTATCTACAGGCACAGGCTCTGAGCCAAAGGGCCAGAACCTTTTGGCTATTTTCCTTTGACTTAAAAATCAGGCCATGTGCAACTTGCAACAGGAAAGGAATGAACAGGATTTGTTTATTTATAATCCACTATTCTCACAGGAACTAAATGTGGATTATACATAATGACTCAACAAAATGGGACAGTCACTGAACAATGCATTAGGTCTGCAGAAGTCTGGAACCACCAGAAAGAACTGAAGAATAGCATAAGCATTAATATGACACATTAAGTGGTATGAAAAATACATAGTAGGATCCTATTTACAGTAAGCTATAAACCATTTTGTGCAGTGTAGATCTATTACCTATGTAGAAAGTTCTTGAATAATTCAGTTCTCAATAGTTTGCAGAAAGACAGGAGAGTGAGAGCTTTCCTAGTCTCTTTGGGAGACATAACAGAGAAAGCACATATATGGACAGTTTTTGATTTTGCCAATTTGCAGGTTGGTGCCCACAGAAGCCCCTGTTGACATAAGAAAAAATGAATGTGCAAACGGAAGGCAAAGGTACTCCTTCTGATAAGAAGAACATAAAAAGAGTCCTGCTGGATCAAACCAATAATCAATCTATTCCAGCATCCTGTCTCACACAGCGGTCAACCAGTTTCCCTGGATGGCCAACAACAGGGCATAGAGGCTGAGGCCTTCCCCTGATGTTCCCTCCTGGCTCTGGGACTCAGAGATTTTGTGCCTCTGGGACTCAGAGATTTTGTGCCTCTGAATGTGGAGGTTCCCCTCAGTCACCATAGCAAGTAGGCATTGATAGGCTTATCCTCCTTGAATCTATCTAATCCCCTTTTAAAGTTACATATTCCTGTGGCCATCACTACAACCTCTATCAGCAAATTCCACTTTTTAATCACTCTCTGTGTAAAATAGTATTTTCTTTTGTCTGTCCTGAACCTACTGTCCATCATTAGATACCCTCGAGTTCCAGTATTTTGGGAGGGGGGGATTCTCTTTGTCAATTCTCTGCACCCCATGCATAATCTTCCCCTCCCTGCTAAAGAGCCTCCACTCCCAAGCTTTGTAGCTGAAATAGGAAAGGAAAAAGAAATGAGCGGCAAAGATGTTACAGCTGATTTACAAAGAATGACCAGAAAGGATGAAAAAAGGGACCATTATATTTCGGCCCTATGGCATGCTTCAGGAGGGCCGTCTTTGCCTCCTTAAGAGGAGGAAGGGAGAAGAGCAGCATTTGCAGCTGGGCTTTTAGAAGAGGGTGGAGCCAGCACCTCCTTAACGACCAGCTGTACCCTGCCTCCTCAGTTGCCACCTTGTGCTCAGGCCTGGTAGCAGCTCTGAGCACAATGGAGAGACAACTGTGGCCTACCTTGGAGGCCGTGGGTAGCAAGACGCATCGGTGGCAGGAGCAGCGGGCCATGGTGGAGGCGGGAGTGTTAGGCTGCAGGATCAGGAGCAGCAGGGGGCAGCAGGAACAGTGGGCTGTGGTGGCCACAGGAGGCCTTTTTCTTTAAAGGGGGGCCTGACACAATTTACACATGTTTTCCAGTGGGGGGAAGAAGGAAACAAAACAAAAAATAATAATAATTGTGCTTGCAGGTTTGGGTGGTAGCTGCAGTGGGTAAGGCTGCTTAACCCCGCCCAAAAAAACACCCTCCCTCCCCCCCTTTATAATTAGGCTTGCTATGTGCACCCACCATCCTCTTCATTGGGCCGGCCAGTAAGTCTTCAACCTGTCTGTAGTGCAGGCTTTAAGCTGGTCACCCTGTTGATGGGGGGCTGGGTAGGAATTTGTGCCTTTTCTCTGATTGGTAGTGAGAAGGGGTGTTTTTTGCCTACCCTGAACTGTGGTTAGTGGATTGAGGAACTGGCTTGGGATGGTGCCATCTGATCAGTTTGTCACTTTATATACAGGGCAGAATTAGGTCATAGAGTTTATGCAGCACCAGTTATGTAAGCACCAGTCAGCAACCCCATGGGGCATATAGGGATCTGACAGGATTACCCCTGCGGCCGCGCAGCCAGGGATGAGGATTGCAGGCTGCCTTTGGGAATTGCCAAGATGGATCCTCCACATGGTTGTGTTGGAGGGGTCCTCAGGGCACATCCCAATTGCCGGGTGCTGGGTTGTGGGCCACTTGCAGCTGGCTCCACCCAGGGGCCAGAGTGTCTTGCACGTTGTACAGCAAGGATGGGATCAAGGGAACCCCAGGCCTTGACCTGTTTACTGTTTGTCCTTGCCATCTGTCGTGCTCAGGGTCGTCCCTGAGCCCTGAAAATCATGTCGCCATTTTGGAAGAAAGATCACAGAAGGAAACAAGCGCCTCAGATGTGAAAGGGCTGGGTGTTGTGTCACACTCCAGACACCTTTCTCAGAGCGATCACTTTTACACCCTCTCTCTACCTTGGCTGTGCGATTATCTCTGAACTCCTCCCCGGTACTTTCCGTTTCCTTCCTTTTATCTCCCCGCTCTTCTGGGACACACCCCTCAAGCCCTTCCCGAGCCCACAGCCTTTTTCCACCACCCATCACTGCATTCACCAATCTCTTAGTGTTTCCCCTTTTTGTCCCACCTCTCTTTAAATCCCCGTGCCTATCTTGGAGTTATGCATGCAGGGGAGTGCCCACTTCCATCTCGGATGCCGTGACTGCCGTTCGCTGTATCTTCCTTTCTGAGGGTGAGGGGTAAGGCAGGGGCCCTCCAACTACCTCTATCTTTATACCGGGCCCTCCCCCCTTTAGGTAGAGGAGTGCCGTCCATGCCGGACCACTCCTTCAGCCCCATCTCCTCCAAGTTCCCTCTGCGTTTTGGCTGTTGTTGAGGGAGGGGTTTGGGGATGCTCGAGTCTCCGGGACTGTTTCCCATGGCCCATCCACCTCCCAGTATTCGCAGGGAGCTTGGCGCTGGCCGTGCCAGTCCTGCCGCAGCGGCCTGTGAGGCCGCGGAGGAGCCCGCGGCGGGACACCGTCATTCTTATGTATGTTAAATAAAGTGGCCCTTAGTTTTCCCAACCTTTGGTTGTCTGACTCTTTCTTCCATCTGGGGGGGCAATTGAGTGAGTCTGTGTGTGTGTGTGTGTGTGTGTGCGCGCGTGCATGTGTGTGTTTGTGTGTGTAATCAGTAAACTTGGTAAGCTTATTTCTGTTGCATTGCACCACTCTCTACCCATTGCTTATCCTAGCATGAGACCATGACTGGTTTCTGCTGTGGGGTCTCAAAGATGCTTGCCTGGGCTGCCTCTCTTTAGCCATCTTGGTAACTACAGAGGTCACCTAGCCTGATCCTGGACAGCAGGGCAGCAAACAATGACAAGGATTTTGAAAAGAGGAGAATCCTCTCTGTTTCCAAATAATTAGTTGCACACCTGAGATTCAAAGAGTAGTCCCTGGGAAATATAAATTCCTGTGTATGTTCTATAAACTCATAAGATTTATTTATTTATTTTTTTATTTGGCTTGTGAATTGCCCAGTCCCCACAGTCACGGGGCTCTGGGCGATATACAACAGTAAATAAAATACAATATAAAACATTCAGTACAGTCTTTTTAAAAAGCTGCCACTTACTGTGGCCCAGAGCTCAGAGGCTTTTGCTTAATGAATATGCATGCAGACCTGCATTTCCCATTATAATGAATGAAGAAATCCTGATAGTCTGAGTAGATGTGATCTATATAAACCTCAATATTCTAATCCCACATCAGAGCTCATTAGACCAGTATGCCTATTTTTCCTTATTAAATATATAATATTTATTGTTTTTATTTACATTATTTATAGTTCACCTTTCTTACCTGGACTCAAGATGGATTACACATAGTGAGTCAGTGCAATTGACAAAATGGGATATTCAATAGCGAATGCATTAGGATATTAGAAGACTGGAAATATCGGGGGGGAGGGAAACAGGAGCATAACGTAAATATTAAATTACATAAGTATTAAATTAAGCAGTACAGAAATTACATTCTAGAATCTACTTTACAATATGCTATATAAAGCAGTAAGGATTATGTCCTAATCATTTATCTAAGTATCTACTCAAACAAGAGAAAGTGAGGCTTCATTTCAAGTTAGGACCAAATTTCCACTGACATAAATTGAGTCAGATTTCTGCCATAAGTGTCAAATAGCTCTCAATGAGATTCATAAGAAACACTAGAGATAAGATTACTACAGCAGAGTCCATACAGATAAACACTGCAGAGTTTGCAGTTCATCATATCTACCATTCATTATTATGGTCATATAATCCTTTAGAGCAGCTATTGTTCTCCACGTTGTTTGGACAGAATGTATTGGAAAGAATGTTATTGAAATCTGAATCAGACACAATAACAAACCTCCAACAGAAGAATAGCAAGGTTATTATGGCAGACTTTATGAAAAATTCAGAAATGGTCCAAGTCTTTATCATTTCCTCTGGCTGCTTGTGTGTGCTCGGCAATATTAAAAGTTATAACAGTTACATGGTCACAGCCAAAGAGTGCTTTCATGACTTATGTGAAATTAAAAGGGGTTTGTTTAGATTACATCTACCATTTTACAGTGCAATAAGCCAAGTTCAGCAGTGTACATTAAGAGGCATTATTCCTTCCATCTGAAATGTCATTAGCTATTTCTCTTTGTTCAGCTCTTGGAATATCCTAAATAATAAGGTAATATAAATAGATCCAGGCATACTGCAGTATGAGAAAAAGGACTTACGGAGAATAGCTTTACAACAAACTAGCCAATTTCAAGAATTTTGTTCCAAGTAATGATTAACAGAGGGAAAAATGTTGATCTAATATATCTTGGGGTATATAGTGAAGTGGCCTCTCCTCCTCACTAAGGTCCCACTACTGATTGAGCTTTGTTGCTGGAGGGCAGTGGGAGATCCTCAACAACCTCCCCTGAAGTGGTGGCAGCCTGGAATGGTGAGGCCATTAACACTTTCAACAAGGCCATGACTGACAGCAGGCATCTGCGGAAGGAATCCAGAAGGGCAGTGATATTTCCCTCTCCCTTGGCATTTGCCAGCTGCTAGCTGATGAGTAAGGGGATAAGATCAGGGAGCACCATATCCCTATGGCAGATAGCAAGAACCAGGGTTCTAGAACTAGAGGTAGCAAATAAAACAATGACATAACCTTGGTAAGAGGACTAGAAAGCAGACATGGTAGGTGAATCTCTCTACTTTCCTCTGAGGATCACCGGCACCACTCAGCCCCTAGAAGAAGGTGTAGCTATCTGAAGACTTTGAAGGCAGTATTACCAAAGCAGGGAAATGTGAGGTGAAAGAGTAGCCTCTGAAATAATTGCATTTGGACTGAAAATTTACCATAGTCATGGCACTCTTGGGGGTGATACTGGAGCCCTACGGGGGAGGGCGGGGTACAAATTTAATAATAAATAAATAAATAAATATAAGTGGAGCATGGAGTTGTTTTCCCATGTATAATTGATTTCCATGGGATTTGGCTCTGTATATTCTAACTTCCTTTTGTTGTCCCAGGCATTAGGGGGGATTCATTCCCAAACATATGACTGTCCAGTGCTGAATGTGAATCACAGGTGGGGTTCACAGCCACTTTCACTGTTGGCAGGGACCTGCCTGTTTTCACTAGGGAGACAATTTGAAGCCACTCCACAACAAAATATAATGTAAAAATTCCAGGCCAAGAAATAATCTCCCCAGGGAGGTATGCCTGGCTCCTTTGCTTTTGATCTTAAGGAGGCAGTTGAAAAAAGTTTTTGTTAAGATACCATTTGACTAATTTAGTTTTTATTTATTGGCAACCTTAATTGAGAATTTAAATTGTGGCCTTTGTGTGTGTGTTTTTTTTTTTTAAATAATTGTCATTTTATTTACATTGTAAGCTGCCTTTGGGGCAAGGTTTAAAGGTGGCTAATAAATGGTTTACATAAATAAATAAAGCCTTACATATAGGGTTGCCAACTCTAGCCTGGGAAATTCCTGGAGATATGGGGACACTGCCTATGGAAAAGACAATTTGGGAAGGGATTTCACCTAGAATCTCTGAAGTTGCTACTTTCTCCAGAGGAACTAATCTCTGTAGTCTTAAAGTTGTTTGTAATTTTGGGAGACTTCCAGGCCCCACCTGTAGGCTGAAAACCCTACTTACGTACCAATCCAGGTTGATTACATGCCTGATGTTAGAGTGAACTTCTGAGGCTTTTTATAGAATCCCAAGATTTTTCTGGGCATCTGGAAAAAGAACATGGGGTAGGAATCAAGAATCCACCATTGTCTCAGTAATTCTGAATTTCAATGGCATCTCAAGGTAACAGATATTTCCCTTGCCTTGTGTCTAAGCCTGGTTTACAAAGGAGAAAAGAATAATGGAAATTGTTAGACACAATGTAGATCCATTGCTAAGTTCAGCAAAGCTGTTATATCAGTTTAATCCAACATGCTTTTCCGCCAAACCCAATGGCAGTTCCACTGTCTTTTAAAAATTATTTTAATTTAAGGGAGTAGTAGAGTTTAATCCCAGTTGGAGAGTTCATCAAAGACAATTTATGGTGCTTATATTCTGATTTATTATGTAAATCACATCAGTGCACTTCTGTGTTCCAAATCACATCAGCAGGCTTCCCCAGCCTGAGAAATGTGCTTGATGAAATAAAGACTTGTGACTCCTAGTGCATAGGATGGATCAAAGCAAACCATTAATCAAATAGATATGAACATTGGAAATAATGACATGAGGTGTTCAAATAACACAACTCACACACAACAGGAACTTGATTTCTCAGGAAATTAAAATAGTTTAACAAAAAAAGACCATATTTATCTGACTGTATGACAGAATTAAGAATTAAAATCTAGCCTATTAATCATTCAAGAGACTGCAATTAAATTATGGTTGCTAAATCTGTTGTGCAGAATTTAAAACAAAGAGATTTAACTGTTTGCTTGATTTTTTTACAAATACAAATCTAAGCAAATATATAGTGATCTGAATCAATGTACATTTTTTGTTTACCTAACTTTGTAGTCTTATTTGACATGGTATATATCTTTTGTATACTAGAATACAGCTTGTCATGATAGAAACAAGTACCTGATCAGAGTTGGGGGTGGGGGAGAAATCAGCCTTTTCTTCTCAATAAATGACGTTATGAGAGGTGAGACTTAACTCCATTCACTGCTGGAATTCCTTTTAGAGGAGGGACAGGTAAAAGGAGATAGCATCTATGGAAATGAATGTCTTACTAGGATATCAGTTTACAAAACACAAAGGTATTTGTGGAATCCTTGCCATCATGTCTCTCCGTCATGTGGAAGTTTATGATCATGGATAAAGCCAAGGACAGTTCTTAAGATCAGAAGGATTGATAGTAGCTGTGGCAAATAGAAAGATCAAAAATAATTCTACATTTGATAGTACTTTCTTCCAGTGCAAGAAGCTTCCTGCTGAAGCAAGACATTCTGCTGGGAAGGCTCCTTCATCTGCCTGAATGCCTCCTCCCAATAATAGTTGCCAGAATAGACAAAGTCAGATTTCCCAACATATGGCTTTTAGTTTATAAATGGATGTTTCCTGCAAAATTAGAAAGAAATCTCTATCTCACTGTGTGTACTTCAATATTACCCCCAAACAGTAGCTTGGTAAATCTGTTCTTAACTATTGTAAATGCACAATCCACACTGACAGACATATGTTTCTTTGAAATGTCACTCATGCAATGAGAAGCTAAATCAAGAGATAATGCTGGAGTTTTCCCATCAGGATTTGAGACATTTGAGTAACTTCAGCATATAAGAGAACACAGTCAGCTTATATACATGCATATTATTTATTTATTTAATTATTTATAGAATTTATATTTCACCTCTCTGCCCAGTCAGGGCTACCAAAGTGACTAACAATTAAAAGAATAACATCATAAAACAATAACATCTTTCTGCCTAACACTGTATAGATTATAGCCTATGTGTTCATCATGATGAAAACAAGTGTTGGTGAGACAACAGCAAAGAACAGCAATCTATATCTCTCATATATAATTGAGTAGTGGGGTGGCACTTTCTGAACATTCCACATGCCTCTAAATCAGTTGGCTCCATGATTTGTCACTCAGAAGCTGTCCCTATCCACTGGCTGCATTGCCTGAGTCCTGCCCACAGAGGCGGTACCCACCAAAACTTTCCTCCGAAGATGGTTGCTTTGCTCCAGTGAACATAGCTAATGTCTTCACTCTCCTCACCAGATGACTACTGATTCCCTCAAGGGACAAAACCCACCATCTTTAGCCTCCAAGCCAAGTTTGCTGAGGCAACACTTTCCAGAATGGAAAACAAAATCATCAAGTAAACAGCTGTCAACATGGCAGAGGTGGGGGGGCAGCCCAAGTTGTCACAAAAAAGCCAGTGGATATACACACAAGCAGAGACAGAGGATGGGACCAGACACACAGGCTGATTTCGCACTAGACTTTGGCCCGTGGTCAACCCTTTGTTTTCTCCAGTGCATCTTGTCAATTTCACACGATTTGATCTGCAGTCGGCTTTTGGCCCGGAGTTTACACCTATTTGCTCCGCATCAGTGTGATCCTCAAATCCCAGGATTTTCCTTTTGCTTCGCAGTGAATCTAGCCCACCTACCTACCCCCTCCCCACTTTTTCCACGCCCATTAGCCCACCCTCCCCCTTTTTTCCAGAGCCCTGTGCAGCGGCTCTGCCTGTTGGCCCCTCATGCCTCTTTCTTCCCCGGGTTCGGGCTGGGTCTTCCGTGGTGGCCTCCCTCCCCCTGGCGGCTGCTGGGCGGCCGTTGAGGCTTGGGCTGGGGGCGGGCTGCCTGCGGCCTCATGGCTCGCTTGCTCCCTTCTCCGGGTCCAGTGCTGGGCCTTCCATGGTGCCCCCTCCCTCCACGGCTGCTGGACGGCCGTCGGGGCTGGGTCAGGGGCTGCCTGCGAGCTCACGGCTCTCTCGCTCAGCCGCTCGGCCAGTCAGGTTGCCGCCACCACCGCTGCTCCCTTTCTTGGGACTGCGCCTTTTGTGGCAAACCCCCCTCCCCTCGCGGCTGCTGGGACCGGCCTTGGTGGAGGCTGCGCCCTCTATTGTGGCAATGACTGCACGGCATTTCATGGCAGTTTTCTATGGGGAAAATGTGCTTTCCAGCTGGCGTGCAGGGGGGGGGGATCTCAGGGATATCCCAGAGATGGTTTTCTTTGTTCAAAAGGGTTAATCTGGAAGCCAGATGGGGGGAGGAGGAAGGGGGGGGAAGGAAAGGGAATTACACTAGCAGAAGTGCTTTGCTGACAAGCGGGGGGGAGGAAGAACGGCGTTAAAGTTGTGAGCAAGCAATTCGTCCCGCCCACACTGCACGGCAATGAAATAGATGCTGCAATATACACTAAAGCAATGAGCAGACAACAGCTAACGCTTTCTCCCAACGGTCCTCCATCATGGCCAGAAGTATCAGGGATGAGAGGTTCAAATGGAGAATCCCCAGACCTTTTAAAAAAATTCCCGGCTCAAAGAACAAAGATTACCAATCAGAAAGCTGAAGATGTGTCAC
>NW_015163202.1:0-3277 GCF_001447785.1 Gekko japonicus | reverse complement strand
AAAAAATGTTTCTCCAGTTCCATGAGTGACACCTGTTTTATACAATACAGCTTTACTCAAAACAGCAAGTGTCTTTTTCATGGCTTTTGGCAAACAGCAAACTACTGAAACTTAATGTGTCTAGCCATGCATTTAAATCCTCAGCTTCAATACACACCTTTGCTTACAACATACCCACAAAAGACATGCCTTTTCACACCAAAAACTATGGAGGTTTCACAACACTCATAAGCCCATACCCCTCTTCATCATTCCGACATAACCTACTGAGACTTTCGTCACAACCACTCGCTTTCAACTCAACTTCCCTCGAGACCTGTTCTATAACAGGGTGAACAGTGTGACCATGACCACATTGCATGACAGGGACGTCCAACATAAAATGACTTTGCAGACTGCCCAGTTCTAGATATTATTCCACAGACCTCTGTGTGCTCCATTTTCTGGCCCACATTGTATGACCTTGGATACCAGTTGTTGTGTAACATAAGGTATGTGAAACTTTACTTCCACATTTGTGCCTTTCTATTACATACGGCTAATATGTACTTAACCTGCTTCCAGCCGATGTATTCGTTACACATCACTTCTTTCTAGAGCTCGTGTATTGCTTTTTCAATGGGCTTTTCTGCTAGTTTTAAATAAAGGTACAATAACTTCATTGTATATTACTTTTCAGTTGACTTCAATGGTTTCTGCTTATAGCATCTGCTTAATGCAACATAGGGGCTTGATGTGCATCTGTTGCAGGCAAAGCAACAAACAAATCTAGTGACACCTTCAACATTAACAAATGTATTTGTTATCCAAATGGTATACATGTGTAGGGCCTCTAACATTTGGAGTATCCATCCTGCATGTCAAGTTTAAACATATGTACTTATGGGCAAATGTTTATTAAGATATTATTGTGTGGTGCATACTTGTGTCACATTCTGAGTAACACTTCTTTATCAGAATAGAAAGATTCCCAGAAATAATCAGGCAGAAAATAGAGAAAAATGCAAAATCTTTGTTGGGGGGAAATCAGCCAGTAGAAGCAGTGAAAGGCACACTAAGAATCAAACATAGACACACATACACAGAGAGAGCAATACAGTAATCAATAGGGTTAAATAGCGCTTCCGAGGCATTTACTAAGGGGGACAATGAAATGGGGATAAGGAAAACATATCAGCCTGACCTATCAAAAGCTAAAGTCATGAAAAGTCTGGGGAAGGGAGATGAATGACACACAGCAGTGCTATGTGTCAGATCATCCCAAGCAGCCATCAGGGTACACAGTGAATAAGGAAAAGAGGACTGGAGACTGAGGCCTAAGTCTTCATGAAGGGTCCTGTATAGTGTCAAAGGGGCAGTTGGTGGGAGATGCTGCTAGCAAAGTATCTGGGGAATCAGGGCTATTTTTATACACTAAAATTCCTGATATCAGGATGCTTCAGTCCATCTAGACAGGTTTGCACTATGCAGGAAAAGTCTGAATATAATTGGGCTATTATGATTTTAACTGCCAGGCAAGAAAAAATTAAAAGAAGACAAATTGTGCTTGCACTCTTGTGTGAAGCTTAGTGTCAAGATGACAGTTCACATGATTACTTTAGAGGACAGGGGCCTTGGAGAACCTGCTGGCTGCGTCTGGGAAGGCTGTTAGCTTTATGATAGAGGTGATTACCTGACAGATCCTTCCATTCATTAGCCTATTACTAGTCTGAATTGAAGAGACATTGTTGGAATTTTAAGTATGGAAGAGGCTGAGAGACCCTTGCCCACCCCACCCCTGAATGAAAACATGGCACATGACTTGGGTTAAACTAGGAACTTTATTGAACACAGCTGATCTGCAACTTAGTTAACTAATAAAGCATGGGTTACCACAAGCTTGCAAAGCAAGCTTCCTTGCCCTAATGGCCAACTGCAACAGGGCCTTTCCCCATTGGACAGACTTCCCCCCACATGTTTCCATTCAAACCATGGGGGCCACAACAGTGCTGGCTCCTGCATAAAACAGGAACCGGTCTTTTTCACACAATGGTGCTGCTTCTCTGTGGACATGGCTGCTGGAATTTTACTAGAATCCTGTCTTTATTACTACATTAGAAATTTATTTCATTTGAAAATAATGATAATTTCCCCAGGTCAACAGCCCCGCTTATGAATACCCAATGGACAAATTATGAATACCCAATGGACTAAACACAGTTTCAGAGATTATCAAATTCATGTTTAGCACATAATTTATTTAGGAATACCTTAGTAAATAATGCATTACAGTGACAATGGTGTCCAATCATAAATTGATCAAGGGATGAATCCTAAATCTGTTGCTCAAACCCATCCACTTCAAACTCACAGGATCAGCGTTGGAAGAACATTCTTCTAATATTTCCAGTATCATGTACAAAATTTTTATTCTCTTAGCAACCCAAACACTACATTTAGAACTTCCATTGATCCAAAAGGGCTTTATTGCTTCACTTTTACACAAGTTCCTAATCTAATTTTTTAAATAGTTTTTATTAAAAGTAACATCATCAAAACAGAATCATAGTGCTGAATACAAACAGATACCAAAGCAAAGATAATTGACATATACACAAAACCATGAAACAAAACCAGGCCCTGTATTAATGACATTTTTTTCAATGTGCCAAGTATTTATTATTTTCAAGGAACAGAAAAAGTAGGAAAACAGCATTAATGCTTATTATAATTTATATATGCTTGAGAAGAATTGCTACTGATTTTACAGTCTTTGGTTCTGCCTCAGAATGGAAAATGAAATTATTTCCTATTAGATTGATTAAACATTCACTGATAATATAATACATTATTTATGGAAGAAGTATTGTGTTCACACATTTGAAGTTGCAATATCTAAGATTGTGAATGGAAAGAAAGCCCTGTTGAAATAAACAGGACACAGTTGCAGCTCAATGAATTTAAGACTGAATTACAAAATGACAACTTCAGACTGGATTACAATCACAATGAAAGCAAAGAGTTTTCAGTGGTATACATCTATCCCTAAAATAGTGCATTAAATCAAACAGTGCAAATAGCATGTATAAACAAATTCTTACAGGTTGCCAAGAAAATCATATTGAGCTGACTTACATGCATTTTTTTTTATTCCTTGCAATATAGTGTGGGACAGAAAGTGGCATGGCATAGCCTGATCTTGTCAGATTTTGGAAGCTAAGCAGGGTCAGTTCTTGGATGGGAGACTGCTAAGTAAGGCTCTGCAGAGGATGACAATGGCAAACTACCTCTGCTTCTC